>NC_069502.1:1116428084-1116513842 GCF_027579735.1 Bombina bombina | reverse complement strand
ACAAAAAACGATTAACATGCCAGTAAAGGTTTTAAACATACATTTGAAAAGTTATGAATTGTTATTAATAAGCCTGCTACCAGTCGCTTTTACTGCAGTTAAGGCTCATACATTATTTCAGTATTAACAGTATTTTCAGAGTCAATTCCATTCCTTAGAAAAATACATTCAGTGTACACACACTCATCAGCCTAATACCAGTCGCTATCACTGCATCACTGCTGAACTTACTTTACAATGGTATCAGCAGTATTTTCTCAGTCAATTCCATTCCTCAGAAAAATAATTTACTGCACATAGCTCGTTTGCAGGGGGGCCCTGCATGCTATTCCCCTTCTCTGAAGTTACCTCACTCCTCAGATGAGAACAGCCAGTGGATCTTAGTTACGTCTGCTAAGATCATAGAAAACGCAGGCAGATTCTTCTTCTAATGCTGCCCGAGAATAAACAGCACACTCCGGTGCCATTTAAAATAACAAACTTTTGATTGTAGAAATAAACTAAGTTAAAAAACACCACAGACCTCTCACAGCGACCTATCTTTAGTTAGGCTGCAAGAGAATGACTGAATATGACATGTGAGGGGAGGAGCTATATAGCAGCTCTGCTTGGGTGATCCTCTTGCAGCTTCCTGTTAGGAAGAGATATATTCCATAAGTAATGGATGACCCGTGGACTGACTACACTTAACAAGAGAAATGTTTATGTAGAAAACCATGATTTAAAAAAAAAAAACTGAGTTTATTTTAGAGATTTAAATCATGATTTAAATAAGTTTGGTTTAAATCTAATCCACATTACCCTACTATAATGTACTAAACTGAATGTACAAAATAATAGCCAATAAGCTAAAAGATTGCCCCAAATACATTAACATACTTACCTAATAGGCACCCATACTACAGGATACACCAAATACAGAATACTGCTTCCAGTGGAGAGCCGATGTAGTGCTGGAAACATAACGGTAGAAGGAACTTAGATATGGAGTATACAGATAAACCAACATGAGGAGGCTAAGGTGCCACTGCCCAATACATTCCTCCATCAAACAGTAGCTCTCTGAGGGAAAATGGGCCTAAAAATCAGACTGAGGTCCCCTCTCATGGAAAATAATCTGTAGCACCTTCCGCTTGTGAAGGCAAGACTAGCTTCAAGTAAGGTTGGAGGGCTCTTGGGATTTTGGGAATCTTTGCCTCCTCCTAGTGGCAGGAGCGGAATTCCCAGGAGTAATTGATCATTGACTCTCACCACCTGTATGAAAGACCACTCAAGAGAACAAAATATTTAATTTTAAGCTACATTTATGCCACTATTCAAGTTTCCAGTGTGAAATTAGCAAATTATACCATACCAAAAAGAAATTATGTCCAATGTGTCTACCAACATATCATGAAATACAATCATCTGCTCAAGACATTTGCGTGTGCTAGAGTTCCCTTGTAAGGTATGGGAAACCATCTGCCAAGGCTTTAAACATGGATGTTATCCAAAGAAGAGTCAGAGGAAAGTCACCCTGTGATCTGATCT
Organism: Bombina bombina; assembly: GCF_027579735.1. NCBI lineage: Eukaryota > Metazoa > Chordata > Amphibia > Anura > Bombinatoridae > Bombina > Bombina bombina. Next base: position 1,116,512,312 of record NC_069502.1, on the reverse strand, counting down.
TCATGAGGGAACCTGCTGGAACCTTGTAACAGTGGTCAACACTGAACCACATATATAGGATCATTCACTTACATGCATAGTAATATTATTGACTAAGGACTGCTCAAGTGTTTTTTGCTTTTCCGTTATCCATTACTCAATATACTAACTCAAAAACATGAAAGTCATTAATTCTATGTATGATTAACCATCTAGAAATGTACTTACCATTCTTAGAATATCTGGGTAGGCAGATTCAATGATCACGCCTCGATTTGAGGATACATATTCAACCAATTCATTTAATGTGGCTCTTTTAATTTCTTTACTCTTTAAATCGGCTATAGAGTCAATGAAATCAAACAGAACACAGCATTGCTGCAACTTCTGACAGAAGAGATCCTGCTGGTCATTTGTTGTGGCATCTACAAAAGAATAAGGCAAAATAATAAAGGACCAGGAATTGAAATGAAAGTGTCTTACCAACAGGTTATTTGTAATTTATACTCTAATTTATTTATCTATATTTTACACAGGACTAAATAATAGGTTTCCAAACCATTAACATTTTCTCAACTTTATAACTCATAAATAGGAAAATGTGATCTTGTGTAAAGTGCACAAAACATGAATTTCAGTGGAGATTTCAACATCTGAGCAAAAAGGGACAGTAAACACCTTGATATTTGTAGATACAATGTTGTCATGCATAATAAAGAAATGCTAATTATTTATTTTGCTTCCTTTTCATGTAAATGTACCTATAAAAATTAAGCAATTTCTAATCAGAACTTAAGGTGCACCATGCTGACTTCATTTATGTCCCTAATTGGCTTTATCAGATGACAACTGCAAAACAATGCACGCTATACTACCATTATAGCCAGGGTAGCCTTGTTGTCTGCAGACTGAAGACAAGATTGGCTCCTCCAAATAAGCCAAATGGTGGGTGAAGTTTTGAAATTAAATATTTGCAAGAAAAAGATGTTTATTTCTTTTATCCCTTTGTGCCAAATGGATGTAGGTACTAAGTCAGTGATAAAAATGTGATCAAATAAAAGGATGTCATTCACAGTAAAGTCCTTCAAATTGTCTTCTCATTGAAGTTCCATTGAAAACAAAAAAAAAAAAAAACAATAGTGCAATATTGTCTGAGGTATGTTAATATCCAAAGGAACATGTCAAATTTGTACTCACATATGTTGGAGCATAATTATGCTCTAATCATGTGTGCTGTATGATAAAGAGGCTTATATGTAGCCACCCTAGTAATCTTTGGAAACATAGCCAGATATAGGATAAAAAGAAATTTAATATTACACTTTGTATAAAAACAAGTTGTGCAAAACAATAAAATGTTAAAAACAAAAGGGTTAACAATCAGTGCTATATGAACCCACCATATGTTGAAAGTCCCAACTGTCTGCTTAAGCTGTTACTGTATACTCCAACTACGGCTATGCCAGTTATAACAGGACCATTAAATTTGTCAGTCTCACAAATAAGCGTGATATATTTCCCTTGTTGAGTTTCAACACATGCTTCGCTAATTCCAAGGATCTAAAAAATTTCTATTGCCATATGCGATTATTTTTAACCCGTTCCGGTTAATGGTCACCGGTTTCAGTATATTGCTTCATTAACCGGAAAGGTTACTTCCGTTTTCGCTCTATATTACCAACCATTATTTAGTACAGTATCTCACAAAAGTGAGTACACCCCTCACATTTTTGTAAATATTTTATTATATCTTTTCATATAACAACACTGAAGAAATGACACTTTGCTACAATGTAAAGTAGTGAGTGTACAGCCTGTAAAACAGTGTAAATTTGCTGTCCCCTCAAAAACACACAACCATTAATGTATAAACCGTTGGCAACAAAAGTGAGTACACCCCTAAGTGGAAATGTTCAAATTGGGCCCAAAGTGACAATATTTTGTGTGGCCACCATTATTTTCCAGCACTGCCTTAACCCTCTTGGGCATGGAGTTCACCAGAGCTTCATAGGTTGCCACTGGAGTCCTCTTCCACTCCTCCTTGACGATTACGGAGCTGGTGGATGTTAGAGACCTTGCGCTCACCCACCTTCCGTTTAAGGATGCCCAACAGATGCTCAATAGGGTTTAAGTCTGGAGACATGCTTGGACAGTCCAACACCTTTACCCTCAGCTTCTTTAGCAAGGCAGTGGTCGTCTTGGAGTTGTGTTTAGGGTCGGCACAGTCTCCAAAGTGAGGGGATCATACTCTACTTCAGTATGTCACAGTACATGTTGGCATTCATGGTTACCTCAATGAACTGTAGCTCCATAGTGCTGGCAGCACTCATGCAGGCCCAGACCATGACACTCCCACCACCATGCTTGACTGTAGGCAAGACACAATTGTCTTTGTACGCCTCACCACCTGGTTGCCGCCACACATGCTTGACCCCATCTGAACCAAATAAGTTTATCTTGGTCTCATCGGACCACAGGACATGGTTCCAGTAATCCATGTCCTTAAGGGACACTGAACCCAAATGGTTTCTTTCGTGATTCAGATAGAGCATGTAATTTTAAGTAAATTTCTAATTTACTCCTATTATCAATTTTTCTTCGTTCTCTTGCTATCTTTATTTGAAAAAGAAGGCATCTAAGCTTTTTTTTGGGTTCAGACTCTGGAATGCACTTTTTTATTGGTGGATGAATTTATCCACCAATCAGCAAGGACAACCCAGGTTGTTCACCAAAAATGGGCCGGCATCTAAACTTACATTCTTGCATTTCAAATAAAGATACCAAGAGAATTAAGAAAATTTGATAATAGGAGTAAATTAGAAAGTTGCTTAAAATGCCATGCTCTATTTGAATCACGAAAGAAAAAAATTTGTGTTCACTGTTCCTTTAGTCTACTTGTCTTAAGCAAACGGTTTGCGGGCTTTCTTGTGCATCATCTTTAGAAGAGAGTTCTTTGCCATGAGGTGCCATGTTGAACTTCCAGTGACCAGTATGAGAGAGTGTGAGAGCAATAACACCAACATTAACACACCTTCTCCCCATTCACACCTGAGACCTTATAACACTAACAAGTCACATGACACCGGGGAGGGAAAATGGCTAATTGGGCCCAATTTGGACATTTCCACTTAGGGGTGTACTCACTTTTTTGGCCAACTGTTTAGACATTAATGGCTGTGTGATGACTAATTTTGAGGGGACAGCAAATTTACACTGTTATACAGTCTGTACATTCACTACCTTACATTGTAGCAAAGTGTCATTTCTTCAGTGTTGTCACATGAAAAGATATAAAATATTTACAAAAATATGAGGGGTGTACTCACTTTTGTGAGATACTGTACATTAAGAGAAAAATAAATTGACCTCCACAATATGGATACAAGATTGGCATCATCTAGTAATTGATTTAAGGTCGTATAACAAAGTATTATATATGATCTCTATAATTACAAATATGTAGGCCTCTTGCATTTCAACATAAACTTAACAAAATATAAGGCAGAAGGGGTAGTGATTCTAACAAAAGATGCTTATTTGAAATAATTTAAGAGACAATTGGATGATGAAAAAACATAATTTATGTAAGAACTTACCTGATAAATTCATTTCTTTCATATTAACAAGAGTCCATGAGCTAGTGACGTATGGGATATACATTCCTACCAGGAGGGGCAAAGTTTCCCAAACCTTAAAATGCCTATAAATACACCCCTCACCACACCCACAAATCAGTTTAACGAATAGCCAAGAAGTGGGGTGATAAGAAAAAAAGTGCGAAGCATATAAAATAAGGAATTGGAATAATTGTGCTTTATACAAAAAAATCATAACCACCACAAAAAAGGGTGGGCCTCATGGACTCTTGTTAATATGAAAGAAATGAATTTATCAGGTAAGTTCTTACATAAATTATGTTTTCTTTCATGTAATTAACAAGAGTCCATGAGCTAGTGACGTATGGGATAATGACTACCCAAGATGTGGATCTTTCCACACAAGAGTCACTAGAGAGGGAGGGATAAAATAAAGACAGCCAATTCCTGCTGAAATAATCCACACCCAAAATAAAGTTTAACAAAAAACATAAGCAGAAGATTCAAACTGAAACAGCTGCCTGAAGAACTTTTCTACCAAAAACTGCTTCAGAAGAAGAAAATACATCAAAATGGTAGAATTTAGTAAAAGTATGCAAAGAGGACCAAGTTGCTGCTTTGCAGATCTGGTCAACCGAAGCTTCATTCCTAAACGCCCAGGAAGTAGATACTGACCTAGTAGAATGAGCTGTAATTCTCTGAGGCGGAATTTTACCCGACTCAACATAGGCAAGATGAATTAAAGATTTCAACCAAGATGCCAAAGAAATGGCAGAAGCTTTCTGGCCTTTCCTAGAACCGGAAAAGATAACAAATAGACTAGAAGTCTTACGGAAAGATTTCGTAGCTTCAACATAATATTTCAAAGCTCTAACAACATCCAAAGAATGCAACGATTTCTCCTTAGAATTCTTAGGATTAGGACATAATGAAGGAACCACAATTTCTTCTACTAATGTTGTTGGAATTCACAACTTTAGGTAAAAATTCAAAAGAAGTTCGCAACACTGCCTTATCCTGATGAAAAATCAGAAAAGGAGACTCACAAGAAAGAGCAGATAATTCAGAAACTCTTCTAGCAGAAGAGATGGCCAAAAGGAATTGGAATAATTGTGCTTTATACAAAAAAATCATAACCACCACAAAAAAGGGTGGGCCTCATGGACTCTTGTTAATATGAAAGAAATGAATTTATCAGGTAAGTTCTTACATAAATTATGTTTTCTTTCATGTAATTAACAAGAGTCCATGAGCTAGTGACGTATGGGATAATGACTACCCAAGATGTGGATCTTTCCACACAAGAGTCACTAGAGAGGGAGGGATAAAATAAAGACAGCCAATTCCTGCTGAAATAATCCACACCCAAAATAAAGTTTAACAAAAAACATAAGCAGAAGATTCAAACTGAAACAGCTGCCTGAAGAACTTTTCTACCAAAAACTGCTTCAGAAGAAGAAAATACATCAAAATGGTAGAATTTAGTAAAAGTATGCAAAGAGGACCAAGTTGCTGCTTTGCAGATCTGGTCAACCGAAGCTTCATTCCTAAACGCCCAGGAAGTAGATACTGACCTAGTAGAATGAGCTGTAATTCTCTGAGGCGGAATTTTACCCGACTCAACATAGGCAAGATGAATTAAAGATTTCAACCAAGATGCCAAAGAAATGGCAGAAGCTTTCTGGCCTTTTCTAGAACCGGAAAAGATAACAAATAGACTAGAAGTCTTACGGAAAGATTTCGTAGCTTCAACATAATATTTCAAAGCTCTAACAACATCCAAAGAATGCAACGATTTCTCCTTAGAATTCTTAGGATTAGGACATAATGAAGGAACCACAATTTCTTCTACTAATGTTGTTGGAATTCACAACTTAGGTAAAAATTCAAAAGAAGTTCGCAACACTGCCTTATCCTGGTGAAAAATCAGAAAAGGAGACTCACAAGAAAGAGCAGATAATTCAGAAACTCTTCTAGCAGAAGAGATGGCCAAAAGGAACAAAACTTTCCAAGAAAGTAATTTAATGTCCAATGAATGCATAGGTTCAAACGGAGGAGCTTGAAGAGCTCCCAGAACCAAATTCAAACTCCATGGAGGAGAAATTGACTTAATGACAGGTTTTATACGAACCAAAGCTTGTACAAAACAATGAATATCAGGAAGAATAGCAATCTTTCTGTGAAAAAGAACAGAAAGAGCGGAGATTTGTCCTTTCAAAGAACTCGCGGACAAACCCTTATCTAAACCATCCTGAAGAAACTGTAAAATTCTCGGTATTCTAAAAGAATGCCAAGAAAAATGATGAGAAAGACACCAAGAAATATAAGTCTTCCAGACTCTATAATATATCTCTCGAGATACAGATTTACGAGCCTGTAACATAGTATTAATCACGGAGTCAGAGAAACCTCTATGACCAAGAATCAAGCGTTCAATCTCCATACCTTTAAATTTAAGGATTTCAGATCCGGATGGAAAAAAGGACCTTGTGACAGAAGGTCTGGTCTTAACGGAAGAGTCCATGGTTGGCAAGATGCCATCCGGACAAGATCCGCATACCAAAACCTGTGAGGCCATGCCGGAGCTATTAGCAGAACAAACGAGCATTCCCTCAGAATCTTGGAGATTACTCTTGGAAGAAGAACTAGAGGCGGAAAGATATAGGCAGGATGATACTTCCAAGGAAGTGATAATGCATCCACTGCCTCCGCCTGAGGATCCCGGGATCTGGACAGATACCTGGGAAGTTTCTTGTTTAGATGAGAGGCCATCAGATCTATCTCTGGGAGCCCCCACATTTGAACAATCTGAAGAAATACCTCTGGGTGAAGAGACCATTCGCCCGGATGCAACGTTTGGCGACTGAGATAATCCGCTTCCCAATTGTCTACACCTGGGATATGAACCGCAGAGATTAGACAGGAGCTGGATTCCGCCCAAACCAAAATTCGAGATACTTCTTTCATAGCCAGAGGACTGTGAGTCCCTCCTTGATGATTGATGTATGCCACAGTTGTGACATTGTCTGTCTGAAAACAAATGAACGATTCTCTCTTCAGAAGAGGCCAAAACTGAAGAGCTCTGAAAACTGCACGGAGTTCCAAGATATTGATCGGTAATCTCACCTCCTGAGATTCCCAAACTCCTTGTGCCGTCAGAGATCCCCACACAGCTCCCCAACCTGTGAGACTTGCATCTGTTGAAATTACAGTCCAGGTCGGAAGAACAAAAGAAGCCCTCTGAATTAAACGATGGTGATCTGTCCACCACGTTAGAGAGTGCCGAACAATCGGTTTTAAAGATATTAATTGATATATCTTCGTGTAATCCCTGCACCATTGGTTCAGCATACAGAGCTGAAGAGGTCGCATGTGAAAACGAGCAAAGGGGATCGCGTCCGATGCAGCAGTCATAAGACCTAGAATTTCCATGCATAAGGCTACCGAAGGGAATGATTGAGACTGAAGGTTTCGACAGGCTGTAATCAATTTTAGACGTCTCTTGTCTGTTAAAGACAAAGGTCATGGACACTGAATCTATCTGGAAACCCAGAAAGGTTACCCTTGTTTGAGGAATCAAAGAACTTTTTGGTAAATTGATCCTCCAACCATGATCTTGAAGAAACAACACAAGTCGATTCGTATGAGACTCTGCTAAATGTAAAGACGGAGCAAGTACCAAGATATCGTCCAAATAAGGAAATACCACAATACCCTGTTCTCTGATTACAGACAGAAGGGCACCGAGAATCTTTGTGAAAATTCTTGGAGCTGTAGCAAGGCCAAACGGTAGAGCCACAAATTGGTAATGCTTGTCTAGAAAAGAGAATCTCAGGAACTGATAATGATCTGGATGAATCGGAATATGCAGATATGCATCCTGTAAATCTATTGTGGACATATAATTCCCTTGCTGAACAAAAGGCAATATAGTCCTTACAGTTACCATCTTGAACGTTGGTATCCTTACATAACGATTCAATAATTTTAGATCCAGAACTGGTCTGAAGGAATTCTCCTTCTTTGGTACAATGAAGAGATTTGAATAAAACCCCATCCCCTGTTCCGGAACTGGAACTGGCATAATTACTCCAGCCAACTCTAGATCTGAAACACAATTCAGAAATGCTTGAGCTTTCACTGGATTTACTGGGACATGGGAAAGAAAAAATCTCTTTGCAGGAGGTCTCATCTTGAAACCAATTCTGTACCCTTCTGAAACAATGTTCTGAATCCAAAGATTGTGAACAGAACTGATCCAAATTTCTTTGAAAAAACGTAACCTGCCCCCTACCAGCTGAACTGGAATGAGGGCCGTACCTTCATGTGAACTTAGAAGCAGGCTTTGCCTTTCTAGCAGGCTTGGATTTATTCCAGACTGGAGATGGTTTCCAAACTGAAACTGCTCCTGAGGACGAAGGATCAGGCTTTTGTTCTTTGTTGAAACGAAAGGAACGAAAACGATTGTTAGCCCTGTTTTTACCTTTAGACTTTTTATCCTGTGGTAAAAAAGTTCCTTTCCCACCAGTAACAGTTGAAATAATAGAATCCAACTGAGAACCAAATAATTTGTTTCCCTGGAAAGAAATGGAAAGTAGAGTTGATTTAGAAGCCATATCAGCATTCCAAGGTCTTAAGCCATAAAGCTCTTCTGGCTAAGATAGCCAGAGACATAAATCTAACATCAACTCTAATAATATCAAAAATGGCATCACAGATGAAATTATTAGCATGCTGAAGAAGAATAATAATATCATGAGAATCACGATTTGTTACTTGTTGCGCTAGAGTTTCCAACCAAAAAGTTGAAGCTGCAGCAACATCAGCCAATGATATAGCAGGTCTAAGAAGATTACCTGAACATAGATAAGCTTTTCTTAGAAAAGATTCAATTTTTCTATCTAAAGGATCCTTAAACGAGGTACCATCTGATGTAGGAATGGTAGTACGTTTAGCAAGGGTAGAAATAGCCCCATCAACTTTAGGGATTTTGTCCCAAAATTCTAATCTGTCAGGCGGAACAGGATATAATTGCTTAAAACGTTTAGAAGGAGTAAATGAATTACCCAATCTATCCCATTCCTTAGCAATTACTGCAGAAATAGCATTAGGAACAGGAAAGACTTCTGGAAAAACCGCAGGAGCTTTAAAAACCTTATCCAAACGTATAGAATTAGTATCAAGAGGACTAGAATCCTCTATTTCTAAAGCAATTAGTACTTCTTTAAGTAAAGAGCGAATAAATTCCATCTTAAATAAATATGAAGATTTATCAGCATCAATCTCTGAGACAGAATCCTCTGAACCAGAAGAGTCCAAAGAATCAGAATGATGGTGTTCATTTAAAAATTCATCTGTAGAGAGAGAAGATTTAAAAGACGTTTTACGTTTACTAGAAGGAGAAATAACAGACAAAGCCTTCTTTATGGATTCAGAAACAAAATCTCTTATGTTATCAGGAACATTCTGCACCTTAGATGTTGAGGGAACTGCAACAGGCAATGGTACATCACTAAAGGAAATATTATCTGCATTAACAAGTTTGTCATGACATTTAATACAAACAACAGCTGGAAGAATAGCTACCAAAAGTTTACAGCAGATACACTTAGCTTTGGTAGATCCAGCAGGCAGAGGTTTTCCTGTAGTATCTTCTGGCTCAGATGCAACGTGAGACATCTTGCAATATGTAAGAGAAAAAACAACATATAAAGCAAAATAGATCAAATTCCTTATAAGACAGTTTCAGGAATGGGAAAAAAATGCCAAACATCAAGCTTCTAGCAACCAGAAGCAAATGAAAAATGAGACTGAAATAATGTGGAGACAAAAGCGACGCCCATATTTTTTGGCGCCAAATAAGACGCCCACATTATTTGGCGCCTAAATGCTTTTGGCGCCAAAAATGACGCCACATCCGGAACGCCGACATTTTTGGCGCAAAATAACGTCAAAAAAATGACGCAACTTCCGGCGACACGTATGACGCCGGAAACGGAAATGAATTTTTGCGCCAAAAAAGTCCGCGCCAAGAATGACGCAATAAAATGAAGCATTTTCAGCCCCCGCGAGCCTAACAGCCCACAGGGAAAAAAGTCAAATTTTTGAGGTAAGAAAAATAAGATAATTAAAGCATAATCCCAAATATGAAACTGACTGTCTGGAAATAAGGAAAGTTGAACATTCTGAGTCAAGGCAAATAAATGTTTGAATACATATATTTAGAACTTTATAAATAAAGTGCCCAACCATAGCTTAGAGTGTCACAGAAAATAAGACTTACTTACCCCAGGACACTCATCTACATGTTTGTAGAAAGCCAAACCAGTACTGAAACGAGAATCAGTAGAGGAAATGGTAAATATAAGAGTATATCGTCGATCTGAAAAGGGAGGTAAGAGATGAATCTCTACGACCGATAACAGAGAACCTTATGAAATAGACCCCGTAGAAGGAGATCACTGCATTCAATAGGCAATACTCTCCTCACATCCCTCTGACATTCACTGCACGCTGAGAGGAAAACCGGGCTCCAACTTGCTGCGGAGCGCATATCAACGTAGAATCTAGCACAAACTTACTTCACCACCTCCCTTGGAGGCAAAGTTTGTAAAACTGATTTGTGGGTGTGGTGAGGGGTGTATTTATAGGCATTTTAAGGTTTGGGAAACTTTGCCCCTCCTGGTAGGAATGTATATCCCATACGTCACTAGCTCATGGACTCTTGTTAATTACATGAAAGAAATATAAGGCAGAAGGGGTAGTGATTCTAACAAAAGATGCTTATTTGAAATAATTTAAGAGACAATTGGATGATGAAAAAAATAAAACGTATAAGAAATAAGGAAACCCAATTTTTCATAAATTTTTTTTTTTAAAAAAAAGATGATGATCTAAAAGCATTTTTGATTAGAGGGTTAAAAACATAAATGTATTCTTACCAGATAAATTCCTTTCCTTCCAGGAAGGGAGGGTCTAGGGCTTCATTCCTTACTGTTGGGAAATACAACACCTGGCCACCAGGAGAAGGCAAAGACACCCCAGCCAAGACTTAAATATCCCTCCCACTTCCTCGTTACCCCAGTCATTCTGCCGAGGGAACAAGGAAAAGTAAGAGAAACACCAGGGTATAAATGGTGCCAGAAGAATAAAATAAATAATAGGGGACCGCCCAAAGACAAGAAAAAACGGGCGGGGGCCGTGGACTTTCCCTATACGGAAGAAAAGGAATTTATCTGGTAAGCATAAATTATGTTTTCCTTCCTAAGATAGGGAGAATCCACGGCTTAATTTCTTACTGTTGGGAAAACTATACCCAAGCTCCAGAAGGACACTGAATGAATAACGGGAGGGAACAGAAAGAGGAGGACCATATTCTGAGGGCACCACAGCCTGCAAAACTTTTCTCCCGAAGCAAAAACATCAAACTTGTAAAATTTTGAAAAACGTATGTAAGGAGGACCAGGTAGCCGCCTTACAAATCTGATCCATAGAGGCCTGGTTTTTTTTTTGTTTTTTTGTTTTTTATTTAATTTTCATTGAGTTTTCAAGATGATCAGAAAGAGAAAAATAAAACATGTAACTTTAATTTAAACACAAAGAGAAAAGGAAAACAAATAAATAAATAAATATATATATATATATATATATTTATTTATTTATTATTTTTTAAAGAGCATTGAATAATAGCTCGCAGGCCCAAATTGATACAGTTCATATCTTGAACCCTAAACACAGATTATGTACCTTGTTGGGAAGATGATCTAACTAAGAACATGCTTAGCTCTACATTACCATCATGCAGTGTCTTGTTAGATTTGCATTTCTTCAAAATAAAGTATCCATGTAAGGGATATTAACCCCAAAAGTGTAACAATACAACCTCAGAATGGTTGAGTACTGGGAGGGAAGCGGGAGAGAAAATGAAAGGGAGGAAGCAGAGGAAAAGAAAAAAAAAGGGGGGGGCACAGAGCAGAGGACATTTAGGTCACCAAATCCCTAATAAAACTAATTCTGAATTCCGAAATGGAAATATCAACTGGTCAATTTCTCCAGAGGGAAGACTATGTATGGGGACCACTTTTGGAAAAAGAGATATATGTCTCGGTCATTGTTCTTATCTGTGTCATGTTGCTCTATGATACATTGTTTTTCCAAATAATTTTTAATTTCTACAAAGCTGGGGACATTACCTTTTTTCCAGTGACGAAAAATTTAATTTCTGGTTTTGAGAATGATTGTGTTAAGTTTATTAAGATTTTGATTTTGCCCTCCCTCCCAAAGAAAGATTATATGTGGTAGGGAGAAACAAGTATAAGACAGCTTCAGGACCCTGAGAATCAAATATTCTAGTTTCTGCCACATTCGTCTAATTCTAAGACACCCCCATATCATATGTGTCAAATTCGCTGCGTAGGAAGAACATTTTGGACATGCACAGAAATTTGAATTCCCCCATTTAGCTCCTTTTGCTGGGGTGTAATAAGACCGGTATAATAACTTAACATGGGACTCTCTCCAAGTTAAGGACAGTGTGGTTTTGGCAACTAGTGTAATAGATCTTTGAATTATCTCCCAATTAATATTAAGTTGGAAATTAAAGGCATTCCATTGTTGAGATAATTCTAAAAGATTTTGATCTCCCCTTTTGGAGGCCAATAATTGATACCATAATGAGATTGAATGAATGCCGCTTCTAACTAGTGGAAATCATTTTTCAAAAAGTCCCCAGGACCAGATCCAACCATGTTCAGCAGCAAGAATAAGGACATAGTGCCTCGCTTGCAGATATGAAAAAAAAACCAAATTATGCTTACCTGATAATTTAATTTTCTTCTGTGGGAAAGAGTCCAAAGCCGCATTTCATTACTTGTGGGAAATAAGAACCTGGCCACCAGAAGGAGGCAAAGACACACCAGCCAAAGGCTCAAATACTCCTCCCACTTCCCCTATCCCCCAGTCATTTTGCCGGGGAAACAAGGATCAGCGGAAGAAATATCAAGATGAAAGGGTGCCAGAAGACTATACACAAAAAAGCCTCAAAAAATGGGCGGGGGCTGTGGACTTTTTTCCATGGAAGAAAACGAAATTATCAGGTAAGCATAATTTATGTTTTTCTTCCTAATGGGAAAGAGTCCAGTCGCATTCATTACTTGTGGGAAAATTATACCCAAGCCAAAGAGCACACTGAATGCCAAGAACGGGAGGGTAAGAGGCGGCCCAATCTGAGGGCACCAGGACTGAACTACATCCCATAAACAAAAAAGTCCCGCTTAATCCAAAATCAAGGAACAAAAACAAGAAGAAAAAAGGGCCCCAAGGACAGAAACGACAGTCCCATACAAGGGTAAAAACCACATGCAACATCACGGAGCCAACGGGACTCGAAGCGCACTGCCCAAAGGCAGATCCCAAACACACGCCCCCATAAGGGAACCCAGACCAACAACTCCCCAAAGAAAGGAGCAAGGCAGAGGGATAACTAACCAGAACCCTGTCTTCCAAAAGACAGATCAAACTAGCTCTGGAGACTCCAGAAAGCCTCACTAGATGCCAGAACAAAGGGCATCATCAGCCAAACACGACCAAGTCGGAGACCGAAAAAGAACAAAAAGTATCTTGAGAACAAGAAACCGCACAGACGACGAAGTAGCACGATATAGTGCAGCCACAAATAAAGGGGGGGAAATAAAACCTTGTCCAGCTCCCTAGCTGGAGGGAACAAAGGAGTTTGCCTTAAACCAAAAAGGAGAATAAGGCACCTCCCTACAAGAACCCCGTAGCTCAGGAGAAAAGGAACCAGCAAAAACCAAGATCCTAGACAAAACACCCCTCCATGGAGGGAAAATTCAGAGATCCAAACCCCCCGTAGAGTTCAGAGAGCACCTCAACAGGGACCCACTGCATCCAAAAGAAACAGAGACAGAGACAGTTGAAAAGTCAAAAGATGACCAGAACCAGAAACAGGGACACCCTCAACTACCGCAGAACTGCCACAATGTGGACCGCCCGCACACAAAAACAGAATTTATGTTTACCTGATAAATTTCTTTCTCCAACGGTGTGTCCGGTCCACGGCGTCATCCTTACTTGTGGGATATTCTCTTCCCCAACAGGAAATGGCAAAGAGCCCAGCAAAGCTGGTCACATGATCCCTCCTAGGCTCCGCCTACCCCAGTCATTCGACCGACGTTAAGGAGGAATATTTGCATAGGAGAAACCATATGGTACCGTGGTGACTGTAGTTAAAGAAAATAAATTATCAGACCTGATTAAAAAAACCAGGGCGGGCCGTGGACCGGACACACCGTTGGAGAAAGAAATTTATCAGGTAAACATAAATTCTGTTTTCTCCAACATAGGTGTGTCCGGTCCACGGCGTCATCCTTACTTGTGGGAACCAATACCAAAGCTTTAGGACACGGATGAAGGGAGGGAGCAAATCAGGTCACCTAAATGGAAGGCACCACGGCTTGCAAAACCTTTCTCCCAAAAATAGCCTCAGAAGAAGCAAAAGTATCAAACTTGTAAAATTTGGTAAAAGTGTGCAGTGAAGACCAAGTCGCTGCCCTACATATCTGATCAACAGAAGCCTCGTTCTTGAAGGCCCATGTGGAAGCCACAGCCCTAGTGGAATGAGCTGTGATTCTTTCGGGAGGCTGCCGTCCGGCAGTCTCGTAAGCCAATCTGATGATGCTTTTAATCCAAAAAGAGAGAGAGGTAGAAGTTGCTTTTTGACCTCTCCTTTTACCTGAATAAACAACAAACAAGGAAGATGTTTGTCTAAAATCCTTAGTAGCATCTAAATAGAATTTTAGAGCGCGAACAACATCCAAATTGTGCAACAAACGTTCCTTCTTTGAAACTGGTTTTGGACACAGAGAAGGTACGATAATCTCCTGGTTAATGTTTTTGTTAGAAACAACTTTTGGAAGAAAACCAGGTTTAGTACGTAAAACCACCTTATCTGCATGGAACACCAGATAAGGAGGAGAACACTGCAGAGCAGATAATTCTGAGACTCTTCTAGCAGAAGAAATCGCAACTAAAAACAAAACTTTCCAAGATAATAACTTAATATCAACGGAATGTAAGGGTTCAAACGGAACCCCCTGAAGAACTGAAAGAACTAAATTGAGACTCCAAGGAGGAGTCAAAGGTTTGTAAACAGGCTTGATTCTAACCAGAGCCTGAACAAAGGCTTGAACATCTGGCACAGCTGCCAGCTTTTTGTGAAGTAATACCGACAAGGCAGAAATCTGTCCCTTCAGGGAACTTGCAGATAATCCTTTTTCCAATCCTTCTTGAAGGAAGGATAGAATCCTAGGAATCTTAACCTTGTCCCAAGGGAATCCTTTAGATTCACACCAACATATATATTTTTTCCAAATTTTGTGGTAAATCTTTCTAGTTACAGGCTTTCTGGCCTGAACAAGAGTATCGATAACAGAATCTGAGAATCCTCGCTTCGATAAAATCAAGCGTTCAATCTCCAAGCAGTCAGCTGGAGTGAAACCAGATTCGGATGTTCGAACGGACCCTGAACAAGAAGGTCTCGTCTCAAAGGTAGCTTCCAAGGTGGAGCCGATGACATATTCACCAGATCTGCATACCAAGTCCTGCGTGGCCACGCAGGAGCTATCAAGATCACCGACGCCCTCTCCTGATTGATCCTGGCTACCAGCCTGGGGATGAGAGGAAATGGCGGGAACACATAAGCTAGTTTGAAGGTCCAAGGTGCTACTAGTGCATCCACTAGAGCCGCCTTGGGATCCCTGGATCTGGCCCCGTAGCAAGGAACTTTGAAGTTCTGACGAGAGGCCATCAGATCCATGTCTGGAATGCCCCACAGGTGAGTGACTTGGGCAAAGATTTCCGGATGGAGTTCCCACTCCCCCGGATGCAATGTCTGACGACTCAGAAAATCCGCTTCCCAATTTTCCACTCCTGGGATGTGGATAGCAGACAGGTGGCAGGAGTGAGACTCCGCCCATAGAATGATTTTGGTCACTTCTTCCATCGCTAGGGAACTCCTTGTTCCCCCCTGATGGTTGATGTACGCAACAGTAGTCATGTTGTCTGATTGAAACCGTATGAACTTGGTCCTCGCTAGCCGAGGCCAGGCCTTGAGAGCATTGAATATCGCTCTCAGTTCCAGAATATTTATCGGTAGAAGAGATTCTTCCCGAGACCAAAGACCCTGAGCTTTCAGGGATCCCCAGACCGCGCCCCAGCCCATCAGACTGGCGTCGGTCGTGACAATGACCCACTCTGGTCTGCGGAACGTCATCCCTTGAGACAGATTGTCCAGGGACAGCCACCAACGGAGTGAGTCTCTGGTCCTCTGATTTACTTGTATCTTCGGAGACAAGTCTGTATAGTCCCCATTCCACTGACTGAGCATGCACAGTTGTAATGGTCTTAGATGAATGCGCGCAAAAGGGACTATGTCCATTGCCGCCACCATCAACCCGATCACTTCCATGCACTGAGCTATGGAAGGAAGAGGAACAGAATGAAGTATCCGACAAGAGTCTAGAAGTTTTGTTTTTCTTGCCTCTGTTAGAAAGATCCTCATTTCTAAGGAGTCTATAATTGTTCCCAAGAAGGGAACCCTTGTTGACGGGGATAGAGAACTCTTTTCCACGTTCACTTTCCAGCCGTGAGATCTGAGAAAGGCCAGGACAATGTCCGTGTGAGCCTTTGCTTGAGGAAGGGACGACGCTTGAATCAGAATGTCGTCCAGGTAAGGTACTACTGCAATGCCCCTTGGTCTTAGCACCGCTAGAAGGGACCCTAGTACCTTTGTGAAAATCCTTGGAGCAGTGGCTAATCCGAAAGGAAGCGCCACGAACTGGTAATGTTTGTCCAGGAATGCGAACCTTAGGAACCGATGATGTTCCTTGTGGATAGGAATATGTAGATACGCATCCTTTAAATCCACCGTGGTCATGAATTGACCCTCCTGGATGGAAGGAAGAATAGTTCGAATGGTTTCCATCTTGAAAGATGGAACCTTGAGAAACTTGTTTAAGATCTTGAGATCTAAGATTGGTCTGAACGTTCCCTCTTTTTTGGGAACTATGAACAGATTGGAGTAGAACCCCATCCCTTGTTCTCTTAGTGGAACAGGATGAATCACTCCCATTTTTAACAGGTCTTCTACACAATGTAAGAACGCCTGTCTTTTTATGTGGTCTGAAGACAACTGAGACCTGTGGAACCTCCCCCTTGGGGGAAGTCCCTTGAATTCCAGAAGATAACCCTGGGAGACTATTTCTAGCGCCCAAGGATCCAGAACATCTCTTGCCCAAGCCTGAGCGAAGAGAGAGAGTCTGCCCCCCACCAGATCCGGTCCCGGATCGGGGGCCAATATTTCATGCTGTCTTGGTAGCATTGGCAGGCTTCTTGGCCTGCTTTCCCTTGTTCCAGCCTTGCATTGGTCTCCAAGCTGGCTTGGCTTGAGAAGTATTACCCTCTTGCTTAGAGGACGTAGCACTTTGGGCTGGTCCGTTTTTACGAAAGGGACGAAAATTAGGTCTATTTTTCGCCTTGAAAGGCCGATCCTGAGGAAGGGCGTGGCCCTTACCCCCAGTGATATCCGAGATAATCTCTTTCAAGTCAGGGCCAAACAGCGTTTTCCCCTTGAAAGGAATGTTTAGTAGCTTGTTCTTGGAAGACGCATCAGCCGACCAAGATTTCAACCAAAGCGCCCTGCGCGCCACAATAGCAAACCCAGAATTCTTAGCCGCTAACCTAGCCAATTGCAAAGTGGCGTCTAGGGTGAAAGAATTAGCCAATTTGAGAGCATTGATTCTGTCCATAATCTCCTCATAAGGAGGAGAATCACTATCGAGCGCCTTTATCAGCTCATCAAACCAGAAGCATGCGGCTGTAGTGACAGGGACAATGCATGAAATGGGTTGTAGAAGGTAACCCTGCTGAACAAACATCTTTTTAAGCAAACCTTCTAATTTTTTATCCATAGGATCTTTGAAAGCGCAACTATCCTCTATGGGTATAGTGGTGCGTTTGTTTAAAGTAGAAACCGCTCCCTCGACCTTGGGGACTGTCTGCCATAAGTCCTTTCTGGGGTCGACCATAGGAAACAATTTTTTAAATATGGGGGGAGGGACGAAAGGAATACCGGGCCTTTCCCATTCTTTATTAACAATGTCCGCCACCCGCTTGGGTATAGGAAAAGCTTCTGGGAGCTCCGGCACCTCTAGGAACTTGTCCATTTTACATAGTTTCTCTGGGATGACCAACTTTTCACAATCATCCAGAGTGGATAATACCTCCTTAAGCAGAATGCGGAGATGTTCCAACTTAAATTTAAATGCAATTACATCAGGTTCAGCCTGTTGAGAAATGTTCCCTGAATCAGTAATTTCTCCCTCAGACAAAACCTCCCTGGCCCCCTCAGATTGAGTTAGGGGTCCTTCAGAGATATTAATATCAGCGTCGTCATGCTCTTCAGTAACTAAAACAGAGCAGCCACGCTTACGCTGACAAGGGTGCATTTTGGCTAAAATGTTTTTGACAGAATTATCCATTACAGCCGTTAATTGTTGCATAGTAAGGAGTATTGGCGCGCTAGATGTACTAGGGGCCTCCTGAGTGGGCAAGACTCGTGTAGACGAAGGAGGGAATGATGCAGTACCATGCTTACTCCCCTCACTTGAGGAATCATCTTGGGCATCATTGTCATTATCACATAAATCACATTTATTTAAATGAACAGGAATTCTGGCTTCCCCACATTCAGAACACAGTCTATCTGGTAGTTCAGACATGTTAAACAGGCATAAACTTGATAATAAAGTACAAAAAACGTTTTAAGATAAAACCGTTACTGTCACTTTAAATTTTAAACTGAACACACTTTATTACTGCAATTGCGAAAAAACATGAAGGAATTGTACAAAATTCACCAAATTTTCACCACAGTGTCTTAAAGCCTTAAAAGTATTGCACACCAAATTTGGAAGCTTTAACCCTTAAAATAACGGAACCGGAGCCGTTTTAACACTTTAACCCCTTTACAGTCCCTGGTATCTGCTTTGCTGAGACCCAACCAAACCCAAAGGGGAATACGATACCAAATGACGCCTTCAGAAAGTCTTTTCTAAGTATCAGAGCTCCTCTCACATGCGACTGCATGCCATGCCTCTCAAAAACAAGTGCGCCACACCGGCGCGAAAATGAGGCTCTGCTTATGCTTTGGGAAAGCCCCAGAGAAATAAGGTGTCTAATACAGTGCCTGCCGATATTTATAATATCAATATACCCAGATAAAATGATTCCTCAAAGCTAAATATGTTTTAAAACTGAATCGATTTAGCCCAGAAAAGTCTACAATCTTAATAAGCCCTTGTGAAGCCCTTATTTACCATCGAAATAAACATGGCTTACCGGATCCCATAGGGAAAAATGACAGCTTCCAGCATTACATCGTCTTGTTAGAATGTGTCATACCTCAAGCAGCAAGAGACTGCACACTGTTCCCCCAACTGAAGTTAATTGCTCTCAACAGTCCTGTGTGGAACAGCCATGGATTTTAGTTACGGTGCTAAAATCATTTTCCTCATACAAACAGAAATCTTCATCTCTTTTCTGTTTCTGAGTAAATAGTACATACCAGCACTATTTTAAAATAACAAACTCTTGATTGAATAATAAAAACTACAGTTAAACACTAAAAAACTCTAAGCCATCTCCGTGGAGATGTTGCCTGTACAACGGCAAAGAGAATGACTGGGGTAGGCGGAGCCTAGGAGGGATCATGTGACCAGCTTTGCTGGGCTCTTTGCCATTTCCTGTTGGGGAAGAGAATATCCCACAAGTAAGGATGACGCCGTGGACCGGACACACCTATGTTGGAGAAAAGAGCCACCTGTCCGACAGTGAAAAGTCCAGGGACGGAGTCCCACCCCTTGAACGAGAGGGAGGAACACCACTAGCCACCTCGAAAAAGTGTGACCAGAAACACGGGCAGAGTCCCACCAGAACACCAAACCCAGAAGTCCACTCCCTATGGCATCTCCATCCCTGAACCAGGGACAAATAGAAATACACTCCCAGAAACAAAAGCCCCGCAAGGGAACCTGTTAATACGAGTAAGGATGGTGTCGCAGAGAGAACTCACACTGCATCTCCGGACTCTAACATTCGCCCAGGCCCTCACTGAGAGACTAACAGGACTACTTAAAACTCCTGTCCCATTGCGAAGAGTACTACCCTCCATGAGACACACTTTACGTAAAAAATAATAATATGTTCTTTAAAAAATAAAACTTTTGACACTTCTCTGCCAACCTTCTGGGACGAAAAGGCATAGAATGACTGAGGGATAGGGGAAGTGGGAGGAGTATGTGAGCATTTGGCTGGTGTGTCTTTGCCTCCTCCTGGTGGCCAGGTTCTTATTTCTCACAAGTAATGAATGCGGCTGTGGACTCTCTCATTAGGAAGAAAATCACTATTAGGAAGATTGAATCCTAATTTAATTGCATCAAACAATTTAATAGATAGTAAATTTAAGTCAACTAACAAAGAGACCATATATAGACCCAGATTTTCCCATCTCTTAAATAAAGAAGAAAAGTTCTCAGAGTCCAGCACCTGGGATCCAAGGTGTGCAATCACAGGGGCACTGCAAAATACCCCCAGTAAATGTAACAAGAGATAGTAGTCGCACCACCAAGTTCAATGAATAGTTTACTTTATTGAGCCAAGATCAAAAAATCAGCAACGTTTCGGACACAAGTCCTTAATCTTGCATAACAAACAGACACTGATTCACTTCTTATATACCCAAAATAAGTCACACCTGCACAGCTAATTGTAACACCTGAAAAGTCAGGTATAACATTAACAACTGAATGTTGCCCCCATGTGGTCAACTACAAACATCACACTTATCTAAATAATTTTAATTTAACTATTACTTATCCAGCAATGAATTAATACATAGTCTAAAATATATCAATGTACAGTGCAGACTCTCAGGCAGTGTATGATTTTAACTTAGTCCTTTACACTAAATTTTAGCAAAGATAGATGTAAACATTTTATTTAATAAAAATTAGATTTCTACAGAAAAATTGACCAATCTAATTCTTTATTCATGCCCCCTGGAGATAATGTCCCTAATTCATAAATCCAATATGCTTCACGTTTTTGTAACAATTTAATTCTATCCCCCCCTCTTCTAGGATGTTGTACTTGTTCCAAAATCTGGAACCTTAATTGGCTTAAATTATGCCCTGCAGACAAAAAATGATGGGCAACTGGGGCATCCTTTTTATTGGTTCTAATACTACTTTTGTGTTGAACTATGCGTTCTTTGACGCACTGGGTGGTCTCGCCCACATAACCCAGCCCACATGGGCATTTAATCAAATATATCACAAAATCAGTATTACAGGTATAATGTCCCTTAATGAAATATTTTTTGCCAGTACTTGGATGACTAAATGTTGGCCCTTTAATAATACTATTGCAATTTGAGCACCCTAAGCAGGGAAAACTACCCAGATTTTTCTTCCCAAAATAAGTTTGAACTGGTCTCTTAGATGGACCAATATCTGCCCGTACCAGAACATCTTTTATGTTTTTTCCTCGTTTAAAAGCTGGCATAGGGGGAATCTTAAATTCTTGAATATTAGGATTACACGTGCTCAAAATGTGCCAATGCCTACGAATAATCTTCATAACCTGTTGATTCCAAGGGGCAAATTGACTTACAAACACTAGTCTAGGGCTTTTTTTATTATCATCCATCATAGGTTTTTTCTTTTCCAATAACAACTCTCTAGGGGTATTTAATGCATTCCTAAATTCAGTCTCAATTAATTCACATGGATACCCCCTTTGTAGGAAGCGATCCCCCATTTCTTTAAGCCTGTCTTTAACCAATGTTTCATCAGACACAATACGCCTTACACGTAAAAACTGGCTCTTGGGTAAAGATCTTACCAGTGAAGGGGGGTGTGCACTTTTATAGTGTAGGAGAGTGTTGCAATCTGTGTCTTTCCTATGAAGGTCCACAGTTAGACCTGATTTACACTTTGACACAACTGTGTCCAGAAATACAACACTCTCCTCACTAAAGACTAACTTAAATCTGATGTGACTAGTTGCTGCATTTAATTCATTCACAAAATTTACCAGGGTTCCAATGTCGCCCCCCCACACCCCAAACACATCATCAATATAGCGCCACCAGGTGGCGCCATATGATAAAAATAAAGGATTGTTATAAACAAAATGTTCCTCAAACATATTCATAAAAATATTTGCGTATGTGGGGGCGACATTGGAACCCATGGCGGTCCCTTGGAGCTGAAGATAATAATTGTCCTCAAAAAGAAAATAATTACACCTTAAAATAATATTAAGTAACTGCAAAATAAATTCCGCCTGTGATGTGGTGTATCTATCAGATTCACTCAAAACTTTCTCTACTGCTCCAATCCCTGCCTCATGTGTGATAGCTGTATACAGCGATGTCACATCTAGACTAAAAAGAATGCATTTATTATCCCCTAGATGCAAATCACGCAATTTGGCTAAAAAATCTCGTGTATCCTGGATATATGAATTAGAATTAACAAAAGGTCTAAGAACCTTATCCAAATATATTGATACCTTGGACAATACTGAGCCCATGCCGGCCACAATAGAACAAGTACAACATCCTAGAAGAGGGGGGGATAGAATTAAATTGTTACAAAAACGTGAAGCATATTGGATTTATGAATTAGGGACATTATCTCCAGGGGGCATGAATAAAGAATTAGATTGGTCAATTTTTCTGTAGAAATCTAATTTTTATTAAATAAAATGTTTACATCTATCTTTGCTAAAATTTAGTGTAAAGGAATAAGTTAAAATCATACACTGCCTGAGAGTCTGCACTGTACATTGATATATTTTAGACTATGTATTAATTCATTGCTGGATAAGTAATAGTTAAATTAAAATTATTTAGATAAGTGTGATGTTTGTAGTTGACCACATGGGGGCAACATTCGGTTGTTAATGTTATACCTGACTTTTCAGGTGTTACAATTAGCTGTGCAGGTGTGACTTATTTTGGGTATATAAGAAGTGAATCAGTGTCTGTTTGTTATGCAAGATTAAGGACTTGTGTCCGAAACGTTGCTGATTTTTTGATCTTGGCTCAATAAAGTAAACTATTCATTGAACTTGGTGGTGCGACTACTATCTCTTGTTACTCTTAAATAAAGAAGACTGGGATCCTAACTGGAATTCTGGGTTGTCTAAAAATGTTTGGAACTTAGGAATATGTGGGTTAACTCCCATCATTGAAAACCGCTTCCATAGTGCTTGAATTGGCGTATAAATAGTTATAAACTGTTTAATGACTTTAGGTATGGATTTTGCTCTCCATTGAGGGAGATTCTTGGTCGTCTTGCCAGATAAAGCAAGTAATGCAACATTAACCTCGCTCATATTGACCGGAGTATTCTAAAGGACATATATAATTTTTGGTAAAAGAATCATCTTAAATAAAGCAATCCTTCCAGATAGGTAAAGTGGGAAATTCTGCCAGTTTTTCATATATCTTTTAATTTTTTCTAAGACACGAGTGATGTTAAGGTTATACCATAGTGCTGGGTGAAGAGATATGTAAATACCTAAATATTTAAAAGCTTTAGTTACTGGTTGAAAAGGGAATATCAGTTAGAGAGTCCGGATTTTTCTTCAGCCATAGAATCTCTGATTTAGAAGCATTAACTCTATAGCCAGAGAAAGAGCCGAACTGCTCGATAATAGAGAAAAGTTTGGGAAAGTTAATATTGGAGTTAGATATATATAACAAGATGTCGTCAGCACATAAAGCTATTTTTAACTCAGCTTGTCTTATTCTAATTCCCTCTAGTTGATGTCTAATCATAATAACCAAAGGCTCAATCGTTATGTCGAATAGAAGGGGAGATAAAGGACACCCCTGACGTGTTCCCCGACTCAAAGTTATCTCTGTAGATTCCAAATTGTTAATCAATTTTGTATAGGGATTATGGTGTAGTCTTTTAATGAAGTTAATAAAGTTACCTTTAAAACCAAATTTAATTAAGGATGTTAGTATATGATCATGATGCACTGAGTCAAAGGCTTTTTCTGCATCGATTGAAATAATTGCTGCATCAGAGTAGCCAGATTCCTTTATTAAGCCTCGTTCTTCTACTGAATTAAAATAGTCAATAGTTAGGAAAACTTCCCTGATTTTGGCTGCCAAGTTTCTGTTATGAAGAAACTCTGCCTGGTCTTTATGAATGATAATAGATAGTGCTAGTTGCTATCTGGAGGCTAAGATAGAAGTTAATAATTTGTAATCGGTATTGAGAAGAGCTATGGGTCTGTACGATTCTTTCCTTAGTGGGTCCTTCCCTGATTTTAATATTAAGGTTGTAAAAGAGGCCAGAAAGTTGGATGGAGATAACTTATTCTCAGTATAGAAGTGATTGTAAAGGTTTTTCAGATGGGGGACTATTTGTTGTATTAAAATTTTATAAAATTCATTTGGTAACGCGTCTGGTCCAGGTGCTTTGTTTAAAGATAGATTTTAAATGGCTCTAATTATCTCAATTTCAGTAATGGAAGATTTAATAGCATTTACTAAGTCCAAAGATAAATATGGATAAGTGATCATCTGCCAAAAATTGTCCCTATTTGATTAATTGGATTCTTTAAAAGCATAAATATCTCTGTAATAATCGGGAAAAAAAAGTCTCCAATACTACTACGGGAGTTTTAGAGATATCCTTTTCATTTTGTATTCTCTCGATTACGGAAGATTTATTATTATTCTTAACTAGGGAGGCCAGTAAATTACCAGATTTGTTGCCATACTTGTAATACTTAGCTTGAACCTTAAGTTCTTTAATAGAAAAGAGTCTTTCCTTTTTAGCTCTAATATAAGTAGTCCAATTTTCTAATGTTTTGAACTGTAGGTAACTGGTATATGAATTGACAACAAAATGAGAAACTTGTTTCTCTCTCTCTTTATGTTTACTTTTCAATGCCACATTATATGCCAAAATCTCACCTCTTAGAACAGCTTTACCCATTTCCCAGAATACCTCAGGCTTATCAAGATATTCCCTATTGTAATGTAAAAATTCATTGTATTTAGCCTTGAGCCAATTTTTAAACTTAAAATTAGTAAATAAATACTTACGGAAGTAAAAACGTGGTGGGTGCAACTTGTGATTTTTGTACTGAATTTGTAGAAGAATCGGGGCATGATCAGAAAGACATATAGGGTAAATGATAGTTTTAACTTGTAACCTAGCAATATTGTCATCGACTAAGATTATTTCAATTTTAGATAGTGATTTATGAGCTTTTGACAGGCAAGAATAAATCCTAGCGTCATGGTTTTGTGTTCTCCATATGTGTCTCACAGCAAGATTTTGAAAAATGGTTTCAAACAGCTTAGATTCTAAACGATCTCTCAGTTTTGGTTGGATTCTTCTTATGTCTAACTCTATCAAGGGGGAATTGCGGAGCCATATTAAAATCACCACCCCATATGAGATAACCCTGCCTAAGGTGCTATATCCTCAACTGGAGAGAGTCCCAAAATTCTTTACAAAAATAATTAGGAGCGTATACATTACAGATTGTAAAAACAAGATTATCTAATCTTACTTTGATAAGAATGTATCTGCCTTCTGGGTCTGTGTCCACATGTAAAACTGTGTGGTTAATTTTTTTCCCCAATTAAAATGGCCACTCCCCTCTTACTGTTCAAACTAGGTGTAGCAACTACATTTCCTACCCAGGAAAATTTTAGTTTTTTGTTTCTTCAAAATTTAAATGTGTTTCTTCAAGTAGTGCAATGTCAGTATTCAGCTTCCTCAGGTGTGTTACAATAGCTTTGCGCTTAATAGGGGAGGTGATACCTCCTATGTTCCAGGAAATAATGTTCAGTGAAGTGGCTCTACTCATGACTCTTCAAAGGGAACTATTGACATCTAATTTAGATCTGCAAGATTCATGCGAGTCCTCAAGATCTGATATCCTTTTCTCCGCTTCCTGGAGTCTGTTTGAAAATGACCTAACTTCGGTGGTAAGCAATGAGATATCTTGTTTGATTTCAATTCTGAGAGATTCAAATTTTGGAGTCAAAACTCCAGCAATGCTCTCAACTAATCCTTGCATATCCATATTATCATTACCTGTGGTGATATTAGTGTTAATAGGGTGAGTTTCAACAGAAATTTGTCAGATTTTTATTTTTCCTCTCCCTTGATTTGGCAGCCATTACTGAAGAGGAATGTGGAGAGTGACTAGGTGATTTAAAAAATGTATCCATTAAAAGGTGTGATGGTGAGTTTACAATCAATTAACGTGGAGGGAAAAAAAAAAAGTGAGGTGATAAGGTGAATGTGTGGAGGGAAAAAAAAAGTGAGTTAGGTAAAAAAAAAAAAATTGACTTGTTGTGAATATATTTTAGGAAATGCAGGGAGTTAAAATAAAAGCTAGAGAAAGCTAAATGGAGAAGATTTTCTTTCCATTTTTCTTTCCATTTTTCTTTTTTCCCTTTCACAAGCAGCTTAAAAACACAGAAAATCCTGACTAAATTACAGCAGAGCAAGAAAAATGTTATAAGCATAAATATTTTGTGTTAGAATACTGTGACTTAGGCCCTCAACCTCGTTTTCCCTATCCTTTCTTACCTTGCCCCCTCCCTCTTCTTTCCCCCTTTCCTTTACATATAGGGTTATGTCGATAAATATTTTACAGAGATACAAGCAGACACTATAGATGTCCTGCTGATCTAAATGCAAAACAGGTTGGCATAGCAGGAAAAAACACTATAATAAACCACAGTTACTATTCTAGGTTCAGATAGTAAAATTTAAGTTACATTTTAAAATATGTCTCTGGCCAAGAAGGGGGGAAAAAAAAAAAAAAAAAAAAAAAAAAGAGGATTCCTTCCGCCACTTAGATAATTAAAGTTCCAGTGAGGAATTACAGGCTGGTCCTTGCTTTGTGGTTAATTTCTTCCCAGTTTTTCCTTTGCTTTATTGTATATATGAGAAAAAAGAAAAAAAAAGTTCCTTTTATCATCCTTCCCCTTTTGATTCAATCTCCTCAGCACAGAGGTGGGATGAGTGGGTGAGGGAAAATATTCTGGATTGTAGAGGTGTTCCAGAAGTAACTCAGGGGAGAGGCCTCGTTCTCAAAGGCCCAAGAGGAAGCCACGGTTATCAACCGTTATCTCTCTGGACGATGATGTCCCGCTGTCTCGTAAACCAAACAGATAGGGAAGTAGCCTTCTGCCCCTTACGCTTCCCCGAATAGACAACAAAGAGGAAAAAATTGTCTAAACTCCTTAGTAGCCTGAAGATTGAACTTCAAGGCGCGAACCACATCCAAATTGTGAAGCAAGCATTCCTTCGATGAAGGAGGATTAGGACACAAGGAAGGAACCACAATCTCCTGATTGATGTTGCAATCTGACACAGGAATCTTAGGAAGAAAAACTAATTTAGTACGTAAAACTGCCTAATATGCATGAAAAATCAGATTAGGGGGTTCACATTGCAAAGCAGAGATCTCAGAAACTCTGTGCGCAGAGGCAATAGCCAATAAAAAGAGAACCTTCCAAGATAACTATTTAATGTCAACGGAATGCAGAGGCTCAAGCGGAACCTGTTGCAAAATCCGAAGAACAAGATTTAGGCTCCAAGGAGAAGCCCCAGATCTAAACACAGGTCCTAATCAGAGCCGTAACAAAGGACTGCACGTCTAGAAGCTCAGCCAGTCTCTTGTGCAATAAAACCGACAAGTCTGAAATCTGTCCCCTCAGGGAACTAGCAGAAAGGCCCTTCTCCAGCCCATCCTGGAGAAAAAATAAGATCCTGACAACCTTAACTCTGTGCCAGGAAAAACCACGCTCTTCACACCAGAATAAGTAGGTCCTCCACACCTTGTGGTAGATACGCCGAGCAAAAGGTTAACGAGCTTGATTAAGAGTATCAATGACACTCTGAGAGAAACCTCTCTTGGCTAAGACAAAGTGTTCAATTTCCACGCAGTGAGCCTCAGAGATTCTAGATTTTGATGAATAAATGGATCTTGTATCAGCCGGTCTCTGCAACAAGGTAACTTCCACGGAGGAGATGAGGACATCCCCAATAGATCCACCAACCATGTCCTTCGCGGCCACAATGGAGCAATGAGGATTACTGATACCCGCTCCTGCTTGATGCGGGCCACCACTCGAGGAAGAAGATATATGAGTTTGAACCTCCAGGCACTGCTAGTGCATCTATTAGATCCGCTTGGGGATCCCTCGACCTCGAACCGTACCTGGGTAGCTTGGTATTGAGACGGGATGCCATGAGATCTATCTCCGGCGTCCCCCACTTGCTGCATATCTCTGCAAACACCTTGGGATGGAGAGACCATTCCCCTGGATGGAAGGATTGCCTGCTGAGAAAATCCACCTCCCAGTTATCGACACCCGGAATGTGGACCGCTAACCGCGAACAGCTGTGGGCCTCCGCCCACTCCAGAATCTGAGATACTTCCTTCATCACCAAGGAACTTCTTGTTCCTCCCTGAAGGTTGATGTAAGCCACCAAGGTTATATTGTCTGATTGGAATCTGGTAAACTTGGATAAACATAGAAGTGGCCAAGCCTTCAAGGCCTTGAAGATTGCCCGTAGTTCCACAACCCCTGTGCCTTCCTGGCACCCCAAACAGCTCCCCATCCGAATAGACTTGTGTCCGTAGTCACAATCTCCCAAGATGGTCTTAAGAAGCAACAGATCTGGACAGAGTCACCAAGAGAGCGATTCTCTCGACCAGCTGTCTAATACAATCTGTTGAGAAAGATCTGAATGAACACCATTACACTGTCTCAGCATGCACAGTTGTAAAGGTCTGAGACGGAACCTGGCAAAAGGACTGATGCCCATTCAGGACACCATGAGACCAATCACCTCCATACACTGAGCCACAGAGGGACTCAAGGAGGTCCGGAGGGCAAGACATGGTAAAGTTAGCTTGCAATGTCTCTGGTCTATTAGAAATATCCTCATGGATATGGAGTCTATTATAGTACCCATGAATACCACCCTGGTACTTGGGATAAGAGAACTCTTTACCAAGTTTATCTTCCATCCATGTGATCGAAGACGACTGAGAAGAGACTCCGAAAATTCTTCCACAAGACGAAAGGATGGTGCTTGCACCAGAATATCGTCCAAGTATGGGGCTACTGCAATACCCTGAGTTCTTGCGAAGGTAAGAAGAGCCTTTATAAAGATTTTTCGAGCAGTGGCTAAGCCAAACGGAAGGGCAATGAACTGGAAGTGCTGGTCCAGGAATGCAAACCTCAGGAACTGAAAGTGTTCCCTGTGGATTGGAACATGAAGGTAAGCGTCCTTCAGATCCCTAGAGGTCATAAACTGGCCTTCAGGAATTAAAGTAAGGATGGACCTTATCGTCTCCATCTTGAAGGAAGGGACACTGAGAAATTTGCTTAAGCACTTTAAGGTCCAGAATTGGGCGGAAAGTTCCCTCCTCCTTTGGGACCACGAAAAGGTTTGAATAGAACCCCAAAGCTCTTTCTTCGATAGGCCCCCAGGAAAACAACTCCTAAGGAGGATAGATCCTTAACGGGCCCTAAAAAAGCATCCCTCTTTTTTGGTCTGGTAGACAGATTTGAGAAAAGGAATCTGCCCCTTGGCGGATGAGATTTGAAGCCTCTCTTGCATCCCTGAGATACCATCTCCAGGACTCCCAGATCCTGTACGCCCTTGAACCAGGCGTCTGAAAAAAAGACAGTCTGCCCCCTACATGATCCGATCCCGGATCAGGGGCCGGCCCTTCATGACAATTTGTTTTCAGCAGGCTTTTTATTCTGCTTGGATTTATTCCAGGACTGAGCCAGCTTCCAAGTACTCTTGGGTTGCTTGGGCTTGGAGGATTGTTGTCATTGGGATTTGTCACGAAAATTAGAAGATTGTCGTCCCTTAGACTTGTTCTTATTTTGCGGTAGGAAGGCACCCTTGCCTTCGGTAATTGTAGAAATAATGGAGTCCAGGCCTGGACCAAATAAAATCTTTCCCTTGAAGGAAAGAGAAAGGAGTCTGGAATTAGAAGTCATATCCGCAGACCAAGACTTCAACCAGAGCGCCCGGCAGGCTATGACCGCAAAGCCAGAGGTCTTGGCATTTAGGCGAAAAATTTGCATGTTCGCATCACTGATAAAAGAATTAGAAATTCTCAGAGTTTTAATTCTATCTTGCATATCCTCGAGGGGAGACTCCACCTCACTGAGTTCCGACAAAGAGTCGCTCCGCCAACCGCGGCAACTGCAGCCACCGGTTGAAACAAAAATCCTGAATGTTAAAACATCTTTCTCAGAAAGGTTTCCATTTTCTTATCCATCGGCTCTCTGAACGAAGAACTATCCTCAAGAGGTATAGTAGTATGTTTAGCAAGCGTAGGGATAGCACCATCCACCTTAGGAATGGAGCCCCACAAATCCAGTTGAGAGTCCGGGAACAACTTTTTAAAAGTAGACGAGGGGGAAAAGGAAGAACCAATTCTTTCCCATTCATTCTTAATAATGTTCGCCATCTTAACCGTCACAGGAAAAGTCAAAGGAACTTTCCTGTCTTTGTAAACTCTGTCTAATTTAGGTATAATAGGTTCTACAAGCAGCGCAGCCTCTGGAACCTCTAACTTAGACAGAACCTCCTTTAATAAAAGGAGCTCAATTTTAAATCTAAAGGACGGTTCCTCTGTAGCAGGAGGCTTAGACGCCAAGGACTCCGACCCAGAAAGTTCACCCTCTTAAGCTATAGAGGTTAACTCATCACCGGATAACTGGGACATAATAGCTAAACCCGATAAATATTTAGATAACTCCGGGTCAGGAGAGCTATGTTTAACCTTTCTATTGCGTTTGTTAGAGCGAGGTAATTCACTGAGGGTCGCAGACACCGCCGTTTGTAACTAGGTGGCAAAGTCCAAAGGAAGAAGGCCCCCTTCGGATGGAGGATTAGATGTGCTACAGAGAACTGCATGTGGAGTGGATAATGTAGCAAGGGTAGTAATCTTACGGGATGCCGAGTCCTGAGAGGTAGATGGCTCAGAGGGACTAAGAGCCTTAGCAGGCTTGTCTCCCTTCTTAGGCTTTATAACGGTGTTAAGGCATGTGAAACATTACTGAGTGGGCGGGAAAACCACGGCCTATAAACGGGTATTATTTAGTACAGAAGGAGTACCTTCTAACATGTCAGAGTCCTCCATAGCTCAGGTTATACCCACAGGAGGATACAAATAAAAACATTTTTTATTATAGAAAACTGCATCTTTATACTCCCAATGGCTGGGCCACTTAACACTTCCTAGACCCGGACAGTTAAATGAGGAAACGCTCTCCTCAGGTTCAAGTCTCAGCCAGAATGGAGGAAATGAACATAGACCACACCCGGTCACATGGAGTGCAAGACAGTACTTCTCCTGTTATTACAAGTACAGCAAGTAATAGGAGTGGGAAAAACTTACAAAAACAAAAGTGAATCTTAAAAGTGAAACCTGTTTGTTCTAGCCAAAAACACACAGTCTATCAGCCCAGAAAAAAAAATCACACAAAGCAGCATGTAAATAATACACTGATTAATTAACTCCAACTGTTCAATAAACCCCCTTCAGAGGATATTAACCATGGATCCTATCAAGGTATAAAGGAGCCACACTGTGACCCTGTTGTAGAGTTTTATGTGTAAAAATTGAAATGATCTTACCTCCAGGATCCATGCTGTGGAACATAGTCTCTCAAGTGTGACAGTTTTATAGCAGTGCTCCCGACATGGACTTGAGTGAGAGAAAGCAGGCAGTGAAACCCGTCAATACTGATTGCTTAGGAGCTGTTAACAGTAGTCTGGATGGTTTCACAGAAAAACTCTCTGCATCTCCAGACTAACTTCCATCAATACTCTCACTGAGAGGTTGACATGACTACTTAAAACTCCTATCTCTTAGGGCAGATACCCTTTTTCAGGACTCTCCGAATGTTCTGCCACTTCTTTGCTACCTCCTAATGTGACGAAAGGCAAAGTATGACTGGGGTGATGAGGAAGTGGGAGGGATATTTAAGCCTTTGGCTGGGGTGTCTCTGCCTCCTCCTGGTGGCCAGGTGTTGTATTTCTCAACAGTAAGGAATGAAGCTGTGGACACTCCCTATCTTAAGAAGGAAAAGGACAGTAAAATCAAAATTAAACTGAGAATTCCGGTCAAAAATTAATTGCACATAGATGAATTACATATTTGAATAGAAACATATTAGCAATATACATGTATTGGCAACAATGTTTCTAGTAAAAGTTATGTTTTAGTGTTTACATTTGTCTCTGCACATGCATGTGAAACAGACAGATTTTCTCAGCGCACCAGCATTTTAAATACTGCAGCTGCTCAGAGCACCAATGGGGCTTGCATCATCTCATCATTTTTTTAGAAGACAACTTAAAGTATTGATCTAGGCCCATTTTGGTATATTTCATGCCACCATTATACTGCCAAATGCAATCAAATAAAAAAAAAATCTAACTTTTTCACAATTTTAGGTTTCTCACTGAAATGATTTAAAAACAGCTTGTGCAATCATGGCACAAATGGTTTTAAATGCTTCTCTGTGATCCCCTTTGTTCAGAAATAGCAGACATATATGGCTTTGGCATTGCTTTTAGGCAATTAGAAGGCCGCTTAATGCCGCTGCGCACCACACTTTTATTATGCCCAGCAGTGAAGGGGTTAATTAGGTAGCTTGTAGGGTTAGTTTTAGCTTTATTGTAGAGTTCAGCCTCCCACCTGACACACCCACCCCCTGATCCCTCCCTGAACCCTTTCAAACAGCTCTCTTCCCTCCCTCACCGCCCAAATATCACCCCATCTTAAGTACTGGCAGAAAGTGTGCCAGTACAAAAATAAAAGGTTTTTTTTTTTTTGTTAGTTTGTTTTTTACTTTTTATATTCTGCAGGGTAGTATCCCCCCTTATCTCCCAACCTTTCCTGATCCCCCCACCAAACAGCTCTCTAACCCTCCCCACTCTATTAGCGGCCATCAGGTACTGGCAGTACCCGGTTTGCAGCAAAATAGGGTTTTTTTTTTATTTATTTATTTTTATAATACTAGTTTTTCTGTAGTGTAGCTGCCCCCCTCAATACCCAAATCCCCCTCCCCAATCCCTTTTTTTCAAATTTTTTTATTTTTTTTCTAAAATTACCCCACATATGACCCCCCCCCTCCCCCAATCACGCAGCTGGATTATTAGGTTTTTTTTTTTCCCGAAGTAGCGTGGCCGAGCGGTGCCACATACTCCAGCCCTCCAGCGATGGGCTACCCACCCGTCTCTCTTCTTACGCTCCCACCCACCAACGATCGGTCCCACCGCTGTCAGATGCAGAGAAGATCACAGAGTGGCCCTCTCTGCTTCGGTAACTATTTCTGCAGTGCCCCACTCGTGGGGCATGCAGAAATAGTGCAATCTCACAATTTTCAGCAAGATCGCGGCAGAGAGAAGCCCAGGACTGCAGCGGCGTACAGGGTACGTTGCTGGTCCTTAAGGTCATAACGACAGTCGTCGTACAGGGTACGGCGCTAGTCGTTAATGAGTTAAACCATTTTTAAATTTACTTCTATTGTCAATTTTATTTCAATCTCTTGGTATCTGTTGAAAAGCTGCAAACTTATGTTTAGGAGCCGGCCCAAATCTGGAGCACTATAAGGCAGCAGTTTTGCATGAATGTTATCCATTTGCAAGAGCACTAGATATAGCAGCACTATTTTCTGTCATATAGCGCTCCAGATGCCTACCTAGGTGTCTCTTCAACACAGAATATCATGGGAATTAAGCAAATTTGATAATAGAAGCAAATTTGTAAATAGAAGAAAAGCTAAAGGCCTAACATATGCTCTTCGGACACGGCTTCTTTAAAACTAAAGGCCTTGATAGCACTTTTGAGGCTAAACGGAGCAGCACGTTAATAAGAGATATACGCTCTCACCACATTAGAGGCTACACACCCGCCTTATTGGGCCTGCAGGCCCCTGTTCCATACCCGCAACTTCAGCTCCTGATAATCGGACAGCCCTACTTAAAAAGTCTTTGGCCTCATTAATCCTACTGCATACGCTGTTGGAACTCTCCAAAACGGCTCCCAGCGATAACTGAACTCCCGGTTCTTACAGAGGCGGACTTTGAGGACCAGAGGACCGTGAGGGTAAGACCCTTGATAACTTTCTTGGCCCTGTATACCCTGGGGCCCTACACCCTCGCTCAAGTAAACAGCCGTCCTACGTATTTTCCCCAGAGGTCTGTATATTACAAGCATTCCAACAGAGCCTCCCACATTACACCTAAAGGCCCCTTGTGGTATTCTCACCACCTCCTTGACGCTTAGTTAACAAGACCCTTATAAATCCCTGCCTCCAAGTGGGGGACTTCTCAGGAGACTACCATCTCCCCCATCCGGGCCTTATCAGCACCCTTGATAACATATAAACAACCTCCCTGACTCTGCAGGACACCCCCCCGCCTTGGACGCAGCAAACAGCTAAACGCTCT
Organism: Bombina bombina; assembly: GCF_027579735.1. NCBI lineage: Eukaryota > Metazoa > Chordata > Amphibia > Anura > Bombinatoridae > Bombina > Bombina bombina. The sequence continues at coordinate 1,116,478,114 of NC_069502.1, read as the reverse complement.
CCCCCCTTTTCCCGCTGCCCTTAGCGACAGTGGGTCATAACCCACTCTCCTTGCCCGCAATCGTCCTGTGAGGAAGTGTTTACAGCTGATCTAGGACCTCTACTAGATCCCGAATCTCTCATTGATAGGGCCCACAGGGCGACTAGACCAAGAGCCATGTCTGATGACAAGCCTAGGGATGTAGTTGTGAGACTTCATTATTACACCTTTCGGGAGAAATTCCTGAGAGCAGTTAACTCTGGGTCCCTAAAAGCCTCGAAGTTTGATCATCTGCAGATCTTCCCGGACCTCTCCCCTCAAACCTTACAACAGCGAAAGGCTTAACAAGATTTTAAGAGAATTCTTAGGAATAAGGAAATCAAGTACAGGTGGGGTTTTCCAGTATGACTATTCGTTACCAAAGATGACATCCAGCACATTATCACCTCTCCGGAGCAAGCCAGAAATCTTCTCTCCAAGTGGGATCTTCTTACGGACAGACCACCCCCTACAACCTCCAAGGCTCCCGCTGGGGAATTGAGGGCAGAGGCCCTGCCGTGGAAGCAGCTTCCTCCTAGGGAAAACAGAAACTCTCTGCAAGCTCCCTCTTCTAAAACCCTACCTTCTACTTGTGAAGCTAAATGAGGCCCGAGGATTTACCTCTCCTGATCTCTCTTCTTCGGTACCTCACTGAACTGGTGCACTTTTTCTTCAGGGCCCAGGCCAATGACTTTGGCCTTCCTGATCTGGGAGGTCATGCATACAATCCTCTATATCCTTTTTGAATGACTGCTTAATGGTTCTTGAGATAATAGTGGACATTTTAAACCTGACTTGGGGATATGGGTACAATGGTCCTCGTACTTGTTTTTGTTGTCATTGCTCTTTTCTTCCCCCAGGTACATAGTCCCGGAGCATTGCAGGAATCACAGGACATTCTGGAAGATGACGTGGCCCAGGCCTTGACTCTACAAGAGTAAGAGGAGGGGACTGCTGACTTCAGTGTCCCCCCCCAAACACTATGTTAGGAATGTTTAAGTTATATTGTTTAAGGTATATGGTTACAAGTGGTACACTGTTAGGGGGCTGCGGCGATGGACCTCATGGCCTATCGCACACCCCCTCCTTCACAAGTTCCTTAGGTTGTACACGACCCTCTGAGTAGGACTGCTTGGACTTCCCACACTCCTACCCTGCAGACCTCTCCCAGAGGTTCTGCCCCATAGATTTAACTCCCCGGCTAGTTTAATGGCCACCCTTCCTTCTAGTTGTGAATGAGAAAGAAGTTCGGGGAAGGGGAATAAGGGTTCCATCATCTTAATGTTATGGTTTAACTAGTTAAATCTATGTCACCCCAGATCTACTTGTCTTGTTGTTATTAATGTTATGCACCAGCAGGAAATATATAATTTCAAAGATAGTCAGTATTTGCTGTAATAAGTGTCCATTGCGAATGCCCAGCACAAAACTCGGATTCACCCCTTTGGGCTTATATGGCCTTATGCCTGAAGAAAATAGTCCTACCTTATTTACTTCCGGTGCCCTCGGCACTCCCCCCACTTTTGGATCTGCTTTGTTCTTCGCTTTTTAGGGAAGCACAACGCAGATATTAATGTTCTTCTATCACAGACCTTATACTTCAAGGGTGTGTTAGTAAATAACACTCTTAAACAGAGCCTAAGACACATTAACTGCATTAGTCTGTATCGCCGCAGATAGAGAAAATTACTTAGGACTCCTCACCTTCCCTCCCCTCCATCTCCCCCCTCTTTTATGTTTTTTCAGCATGGCTCTTAAATTTGCCACCCTAATACCCAAGGACTGAATTCATCTACAAAGAGCCTTCTGCTTCGATACCTTGTGAAAACTAACGTAAAGGTTGCCTTTCTCCAAGAAGCCCACTGACCTCAGGGCTCCTCTTTCATGCAGAACTCTAAAAACTTTACCCAATTTGCCTGTCGGCCTCTCATCCAAAAAAAAAAAAAAGAAGAGGTGTCGCCATTGTGGTCCACAAGTCAGTTGCATGCGTGATGCAGTACATGGAGAGGGACCCGGAGGGCAGATATTTGCTGGTGGTCTGCACTCTGGATGGAGTCCAATACATCCTAGCCTCATTATATGCCCCGAATGTCGGCCAACTCGCCTTTCTGAAAGCGGTTCTTCCCCTGATAGACCAATTAAACAGAGGTACTCTTTTGATGGGGTGGGGGGGTTGAACATAGTATGGGGCCCAATCTTAGATAGGAGACCCTCCAAACACAAACCCTTAAACTCCGTAGCCAAGCGGGCTTCAAATCAGTTTATATCCTTAATGCACCAGTTTAGCCTGAATGATGCATTGCGGTGTCTGTCTCCTTCAGAGAGAGATTTCACTTTCTATTAAAACCCCCACCTCTGCTATTCAAGAATTGATTACCTTTAGTTTGAGGCTACACCCCTCTTTAATTTCCGGGCCAGCTGGAGCTGATACCACCAAGATTATATCCGACTTCATAGTCGCCAATGCCAACAACCGACGAAACCCCATACTATGGGCAACCCTGAAGGCCTTTATGAGGGGCCACTTTATAAAACAGACCTCAAAAAACCACAAACTTATGGGAAAACCCCTTGCTCAATTATATTCGGAACTACGCTCTCTACACAACAGGGGAGGCCCTTCGAGACAGATAGCTGAGCAGATAGTAGCCATTAGATCCAAAATTAACGTAATTGAAGAAAAAAAGGGTACAATCAAATCTTCTGGCCCTCAAACAATTGTACTATTACAAGTGTAATAGAGCCGACCGACTTCTAGCTCATAAGCTCCGAATCCGCACACAGCAACGTCAAATTCCGTCTATCAAAACCCAAAGAGGGACTGTACACGGCCCAAAAGACATAGCAAGCGCATTTGCTCATTACTACACCACACTATATAATTTGGACTCCTCCCCTGAGAACTCTAAAGCCCCAAAAATGCAGATTGAGCAGTTCCTGTCTTCCCTTCCCAATCCTATCGGCGGAAGATGCCCAGGGCCTTTCTGGTCCACTGACCGCCGAAGAACTAAAACAAGCAATCTCCTCGCTACAGTTAAATAAGGCCCCAGGACCGGACAGGTTTACCACTTTATTCTATAAAACTTACTGTTTGCAACTGATACCTCTCCTTACCAGATTTTTCAACTCTGCCTTCAATACGGGCGGGCTCCGCCCAGAATTTCTTGAGGCCTCAATCATCACTCTGCCTAAGGAAGGGAAGGACCACTCTCTATGTGAGAGTTACAGGCCGATCTCTCTAATAAACGTGGACATAAAGCTATACGCGAAAATACTGGCCACGAGATTAAACAGGTTTCTCCCAGAACTTGTCGGCCCAGATCAGGTCGGCTTTATCACGGGCAGACAGAGCCCAGATAACACCAGGCGCCTCCTGAACCATTTTCACTGAGGCTGCAGACATAGGGATTCCCCTTCTTGCCTTGTCAATGGACGTGGAAAAAGCGTTCGACAGGGTGAGATAGGACTACATGTTCTCAACACTATCAGCGTTTGGCCTTCCGGAGTCCTTCATTACAGCAGTGAGATAGATCCTTGTATTCTTGCCCCACGACGAGGGTGAGAGGCCTGGACTTTTGCTCAGGCAAGGTGCAAATCACAAACGGCACAAGACAGGGTTGTCCCCTGTCCCCCCTGCTGTTTGCCCTAGCCATCGAGCCGCTGGCTGCGGCAATCAGGATCTCAACCCAAGTCAGGGGTCTAGTTATTCACGACAACCCCCAGAAAGTAGCCCTCTACACGGACGATCTGACTCTTTTCATCACAGAGCCGGAAGAGTCCCTTTCCGCACTTTTCGATCTTCTAGATAGGTTTAGAAGCATTTCTTATTACAAACTGAACTTAAGTAAAACTGAAGCCTACCCCTTAAACCTACCGGACTCCGTATTAAACTCCCACAAAAGGAAATATAAACTCCAATGGTCTTCATCAGGCCTCAAACACCTTGGGGTGTTCCTCTCTCACGATACTGGCATAGTTCTATCTAAGAACTTTCATACCTTTCTTACCCAACTGCAAAAGAACCTGTGTTCCAGAAGATATGATGAAATCTCTTGGTTTGGGAGAATAGCCGCAGTTAAAATGATGCAACTCCCCAAGCTAACATACTACTTTAGATGTCTGACGATAAAGGTCCCACCCTCACTGCTAAATAAATTCCAAGCGGTGATTAACCGGTACATATGGAATGGGAAGACGCCTCGTATAGCAGCCTCTCTATTGAAACGCCAGGTTTTGACTGGTGGTCTAGGTCTTCCGAATGCAAGGCTCTACTATGAGGCCACCCTTTTATCCCATATTTCAGAAATGAACACAAAAGAGGCCGTTCTCCGCTGGCTAAAACTAGAGCAGGCTTCCATACCAGCCAACCTAACATTGATGGATCTTATTTGGATCCCATCTCATTGTGCCTCGGATTTAGTGATTCATAACAAAATTGTCCTGCACTGCAGGAACTCCTGGTTACATCGCCGCCATCATAACTTGGTCTCTCCACATCCCTCACCCTGTCACTTAATGTCGGGTCTCCTGCTTTGCCTTCCACTTGCTGGTCTTGTGGTGCATCAAGCTCGCTCTACTCTCAAAATGACAGATCTCTTCTCGGGAGGAAACCCGGTGCCCCCCGATGACCTGGTCCATATCCATGCTATTCAGCCGAGGTTTAGATTTAACCTGTTAAGGCTTCTTTCTATACTGAAGTTGTGGGGATTCATGAGCGCTCCTCCTAGACTGCAGACACCTTGGGAGACTCGGATATCCACAGACTCCCAACACATCTCCCCCTTATCCTCCCATTATAAAATTCTTCTTGATGCCTCAAAACTTACTAAAACCAGGCAAATGAAAGAACAGGAGAGAGATTGGAGAGTGGAACTGTCTATAGAAGACTGGACTGATGCAATCCCGTACACCAAATCGTAAATTCATTGCATGACGCTGTATGAACTGTTCTATAAATTACTGACCAGGTGGCATTATGTACCCTCAAAGCTACACAAAAAGTTTCCATGCAGCTCCCCCCTCTGCTGGAGAGGCTGCCAGCAAGTGGGCGATCCCCAACATATTTGGTGGGCCTGCCCTACCATTGCACCCTTGTGGAGCAAATTTGGAGTTTTGTGCTGCCGCCTGGGATTGGTAGCGTCTCTATCCCCGGAAACGGCTCTAGTACATGCCGATCACAATGGCGGCAAAACTACTAATCGCTCGAAACTGGAAGAAACCAAATCCTCCCAATTGGCAGGCCTTGATCCAACTTATCTCTTATTTTGGGTCTATGGAGAGTTATGTATATGGCTCCGGCCAACACATAGACCTGTATGCTATGATCTGGGAGCCCTGGGACTCACTGGGGAAAGGCACGATCCACACTATGTAAAACGAAGGTAGCCGATATCAACAGTAGACTTACCAGATTGGAGGGGACTGCATCATTCCCCCCCCCCCCTCCCTAAGAATGGCAGGTCATAGGGTGTGGGTTTTTTCGTTTTTTTCTCTCTTTCTTCCCTCCCCGCCCCCACTACCCCCCTGTCCAGCTCCCCCATGGGACTTTCCTGTTAGATCATCAAACGGACTTCTATTTGCCCCTAGATATGCAATCGCATTTTGTTAAGCACATTGACTTAGTCTCTGAACTTCAACTTTCAAGTAATATTTACTTCTTTAACAATGGTTAAATATATTTAAAATGTTAAAAAATCTTTACTTTGAGGTTTATTCCTTCAGGGTTGACCATATATGGTATTGTTTCCTGATCATTGTATGTACTGTATCTAACCCGAAAGGCTGTCTTCCTCCTCTGTCTTCACACATGTATTGAAATACCTTTTGTACATTGCTCTGTGAATTTGACCTCAATAAAAAACAGAATTTATGTTTACCTGATAAATTACTTTCTCCAACGGTGTGTCCGGTCCACGGCGTCATCCTTACTTGTGGGATATTCTCTTCCCCAACAGGAAATGGCAAAGAGCCCAGCAAAGCTGGTCACATGATCCCTCCTAGGCTCCGCCTTCCCCAGTCATTCGACCGACGTAAAGGAGGAATATTTGCATAGGAGAAATCATATGATACCGTGGTGACTGTAGTTAAAGAAAATAAATTATCAGACCTGATTAAAAAACCAGGGCGGGCCGTGTACCGGACACACCGTTGGAGAAAGTAATTTATCAGGTAAACATAAATTCTGTTTTCTCCAACATAGGTGTGTCTGGTCCACGGCGTCATCCTTACTTGTGGGAACCAATACCAAAGCTTTAGGACACGGATGAAGGGAGGGAGCAAATCAGGTCACCTAGATGGAAGGCACCACGGCTTGCAAAACCTTTCTCCCAAAAATAGCCTCAGAAGAAGCAAAAGTATCAAATTTGTAAAATTTAGTAAAAGTGTGCAGTGAAGACCAAGTCGCTGCCTTACATATCTGATCAACAGAAGCCTCGTTCTTGAAGGCCCATGTGGAGGCCACAGCCCTAGTGGAATGAGCTGTGATTCTTTCAGGAGGCTGCCGTCCGGCAGTCTCGTAAGCCAATCTGATGATGCTTTTAAGCCAAAAGGAGAGAGAGGTAGAAGTTGCTTTTTGACCTCTCCTTTTACCAGAGTAAACAACAAACAAGGAAGATGTTTGTCTAAAATACTTTGTAGCATCTAAATAGAATTTTAAAGCACAAACTACATCCAAATTGTGTAACAAAAGTTCCTTCTTTGAAACTGGTTTCGGACACAAAGAAGGCACGACTATCTCCTGGTTAATGTTTTTGTTAGAAACAACTTTCGGAAGAAAACCAGGTTTAGTACGCAAAACCACCTTATCTGCATGGAACACCAGATAAGGAGGAGAACACTGCAGAGCAGATAATTCTGAAACTCTTCTAGCAGAAGAAATTGCAACCAAAAACAAAACTTTCCAAGATAATAACTTAATATCAACGGAATGTAAGGGTTCAAACGGAACCCCCTGAAGAACTGAAAGAACTAAATTGAGACTCCAAGGAGGAGTCAAAGGTTTGTAAACAGGCTTGATTCTAACCAGAGCCTGAACAAAGGCTTGAACATCTGGCACAGCTGCCAGATTTTTGTGAAGTAACACAGATAAGGCAGAAATCTGTCCCTTCAAAGAACTTGCAGATAATCCTTTCTCCAAACCTTCTTGAAGAAAGGATAGAATCTTAGGAATTTTTATCATGTCCCAAGGGAATCCTTTAGATTCACACCAACAGATATATTTTTTCCATATTTTGTGGTAGATTTTTCTAGTTACAGGCTTTCTGGCCTGAACAAGAGTATCAATGACAGAATCTGAGAACCCTCGCTTTGATAAGATCAAGCGTTCAATCTCCAGGCAGTCAGTTGGAATGAGACCAGATTCGGATGTTCGAACGGACCTTGAACAAGAAGGTCCCGTCTCAAAGGTAGCTTCCATGGTGGAGCCGATGACATATTCACCAGGTCTGCATACCAAGTCCTGCGTGGCCACGCAGGAGCTATCAAGATCACCGATGCCCTCTCCTGATTGATCCTGGCTACCAGCCTGGGAATGAGAGGAAACGGCGGGAATACATAAGCTAGTTTGAAGGTCCAAGGTGCTACTAGTGCATCTACTAGAGTCGCCTTGGGATCCCTGGATCTGGACCCGTAGCAAGGAACCTTGAAGTTCTGACGAGAGGCCATCAGATCCATGTCTGGAATGCCCCACAACTGAGTAATTTGGGCAAAGATTTCCGGATGGAGTTCCCACTCCCCCGGATGAAATGTCTGACGACTCAGAAAATCCGCTTCCCAATTTTCCACTCCTGGGATGTGGATTGCAGACAAGTGGCAGGAGTGAGTCTCCGCCCATTGAATGATTTTGGTCACTTTGCTAGCTGAGGCCAAGCCTTGAGAGCATTGAATATCGCTCTCAGTTCCAGAATATTTATCGGGAGAAGAGATTCTTCCCGAGACCAAAGACCCTGAGCTTTCAGGGGTCCCCAGCCCACCAGACTGGCGTCGGTCGTGACAATGACCCACTCTGGTCTGCGGAAGCTCATCCCCTGTGACAGGTTGTCCAGGGACAGCCACCAACGGAGTGAATCTCTGGTCCTCTGATCTACTTGTATCGTCTGAGACAAGTCTGTATAATCCCCATTCCACTGACTGAGCATGCACAGTTGTAATGGTCTTAGATGAATTCGCGCAAAAGGAACTATGTCCATTGCCGCTACCATCAAACCTATTACTTCCATTCACTGCGCTATGGAAGGAAGAGGAACAGAATGAAGTACTTGACAAGAGTTTAGAAGTTTTGATTTTCTGGCCTCTGTCAGAAAAATCCTCATTTCTAAGGAGTCTATTATTGTTCCCAAGAAGGGAACCCTTGTTGACGGAGATAGAGAACTTTTTTCTACGTTCACTTTCCACCCGTGAGATCTGAGAAAGGCCAGGACAATGTCCGTGTGAGCCTTTGCTTGTGGAAGGGACGACGCTTGAATCAGAATGTCGTCCAAGTAAGGTACTACTGCAATGCCCCTTGGTCTTAGCACCGCTAGAAGGGACCCTAGTACCTTTGTGAAAATTCTTGGAGCAGTGGCTAATCCAAACGGAAGTGCCACAAACTGGTAATGCTTGTCCAGGAATGCGAACCTTAGGAACCAATGATGTTCCTTGTGGATAAGAATATGTAGATACGCATCCTTTAAATCCACCGTGGTCATAAATTGACCTTCCTGGATGGAAGGAAGAATTGTTCGAATGGTTTCCATTTTGAACGATGGAACCTTGAGAAACTTGTTTAGGATCTTGAGATCTAAGATTGGTCTGAATGTTCCCTCTTTTTTGGGAACTACGAACAGATTGGAGTAGAACCCCATCCCTTGTTCTCCTAATGGAACAGGATGAATCACTCCCATTTTTAACAGGTCTTCTACACAATGTAAGAATGCCTGTTTTTTTATGTGGTCTGAAGACAATTGAGACCTGTGGAACCTCCCCCTTGGGGGAAGCCCCTTGAATTCCAGAAGATAACCTTGGGAGACTATTTCTAGCGCCCAAGGATCCAGAACATCTCTTGCCCAAGCCTGAGCGAAGAGAGAGAGTCTGCCCCCCACCAGATCCGGTCCCGGATCGGGGGCCAACATCTCATGCTGTCTTGGTAGCAGTGGCAGGTTTCTTGGCCTGCTTTCCTTTGTTCCAGTCTTGCATTGGCCTCCAGGCTGGCTTGGCTTGAGAAGTATTACCCTCTTGCTTAGAGGACGTAGCACTTGGGGCTGATCCGTTTCTGCGAAAGGGACGAAAATTAGGTTTATTTTTGGCCTTGAAAGACCTATCCTGAGGAAGGGCGTGGCCCTTGCCCCCAGTGATATTAGAAATAATCTCTTTCAAGTCAGGGCCAAACAGCGTTTTCCCCTTGAAAGGAATGTTAAGCAATTTGTTCTTGGAAGACGCATCCGCTGACCAAGATTTTAGCCAAAGCGCTCTGCGCGCCACAATAGCAAACCCAGAATTTTTCGCCGCTAATCTAGCCAATTGCAAAGTGGCGTCTAGGGTGAAAGAGTTAGCCAATTTGAGAGCATGAATTCTGACCAAAATCTCCTCATAAGAAGAATCTTTATTGAGCGCCTTTTCTAGTTCATCGAACCAGAAACACGCTGCTGTAGTGACAGGAACAATGCATAAAAACAGAATTTATGTTTACCTGATAAATTACTTTCTCCAACGGTGTGTCCGGTCCACGGCGTCATCCTTACTTGTGGGATATTCTCTTCCCCAACAGGAAATGGCAAAGAGCCCAGCAAAGCTGGTCACATGATCCCTCCTAGGCTCCGCCTACCCCAGTCATTCGACCGACGTTAAGGAGGAATATTTGCATAGGAGAAACCATATGGAACCGTGGTGACTGTAGTTAAAGAAAATAAATTATCAGACCTGATTAAAAAAACCAGGGCGGGCCGTGGACCGGACACACCGTTGGAGAAAGTAATTTATCAGGTAAACATAAATTCTGTTTTCTCCAACATAGGTGTGTCCGGTCCACGGCGTCATCCTTACTTGTGGGAACCAATACCAAAGCTTTAGGACACGGATGAAGGGAGGGAGCAAATCAGGTCACCTAAATGGAAGGCACCACGGCTTGCAAAACCTTTCTCCCAAAAATAGCCTCAGAAGAAGCAAAAGTATCAAACTTGTAAAATTTGGTAAAAGTGTGCAGTGAAGACCAAGTCGCTGCCCTACATATCTGATCAACAGAAGCCTCGTTCTTGAAGGCCCATGTGGAAGCCACAGCCCTAGTGGAATGAGCCGTGATTCTTTCGGGAGGCTGCCGTCCGGCAGTCTCGTAAGCCAATCTGATGATGCTTTTAATCCAAAAAGAGAGAGAGGTAGAAGTTGCTTTTTGACCTCTCCTTTTACCGGAATAAACAACAAACAAGGAAGATGTTTGTCTAAAATCCTTTGTAGCATCTAAATAGAATTTTAGAGCGCGAACAACATCCAAATTGTGCAACAAACGTTCCTTCTTTGAAACTGGTTTCGGACACAGAGAAGGTACGATAATCTCCTGGTTAATGTTTTTGTTAGAAACAACTTTTGGAAGAAAACCAGGTTTAGTACGTAAAACCACCTTATCTGCATGGAACACCAGATAAGGAGGAGAACACTGCAGAGCAGATAATTCTGAAACTCTTCTAGCAGAAGAAATTGCAACTAAAAACAAAACTTTCCAAGATAATAACTTAATATCAACGGAATGTAAGGGTTCAAACGGAACCCCCTGAAGAACTGAAAGAACTAAGTTGAGACTCCAAGGAGGAGTCAAAGGTTTGTAAACAGGCTTAATTCTAACCAGAGCCTGAACAAAGGCTTGAACATCTGGCACAGCTGCCAGCTTTTTGTGAAGTAACACAGACAAGGCAGAAATCTGTCCCTTCAGGGAACTAGCAGATAATCCTTTTTCCAATCCTTCTTGAAGGAAGGATAGAATCTTAGGAATCTTAACCTTGTCCCAAGGGAATCCTTTAGATTCACACCAACAGATATATTTTTTCCAAATTTTGTGGTAAATCTTTCTAGTTACAGGCTTTCTGGCCTGAACAAGAGAATCGATAACAGAATCTGAGAACCCTCGCTTCGATAAGATCAAGCGTTCAATCTCCAAGCAGTCAGCTGGAGTGAAACCAGATTCGGATGTTCGAACGGACCCTGAACAAGAAGGTCTCGTCTCAAAGGTAGCTTCCAAGGTGGAGCCGATGACATATTCACCAGATCTGTATACCAAGTCCTGCGTGGCCACGCAGGAGCTATCAAGATCACCGACGCCCTCTCCTGATTGATCCTGGCTACCAGCCTGGGGATGAGAGGAAACGGCGGGAACACATAAGCTAGTTTGAAGGTCCAAGGTGCTACTAGTGCATCCACTAGAGCCGCCTTGGGATCCCTGGATCTGGACCCGTAGCAAGGAACTTTGAAGTTCTGACGAGAGGCCATCAGATCCATGTCTGGAATGCCCCACAGCTGAGTGACTTGGGCAAAGATTTCCGGATGGAGTTCCCACTCCCCCGGATGCAATGTCTGACGACTCAGAAAATCCGCTTCCCAATTTTCCACTCCTGGGATGTGGATAGCAGACAGGTGGCAGGAGTGAGACTCCGCCCATAGAATGATTTTGGTCACTTCTTCCATCGCTAGGGAACTCCTTGTTCCCCCCTGATGGTTGATGTACGCAACAGTTGTCATGTTGTCTGATTGAAACTGTATGAACTTGGCCCTCGCTAGCTGAGGCCAAGCCTTGAGAGCATTGAATATCGCTCTCAGTTCCAGAATATTTATCGGTAGAAGAGATTCTTCCCGAGACCAAAGACCCTGAGCTTTCAGGGATCCCCAGACCGCGCCCCAGCCCATCAGACTGGCGTCGGTCGTGACGATGACCCACTCCGGTCTGCGGAATGTCATCCCTTGTGACAGGTTGTCCAGGGACAGCCACCAACGGAGTGAGTCTCTGGTCCTCTGATTTACTTGTATCTTCGGAGACAAGTCTGTATAGTCCCCATTCCACTGACTGAGCATGCACAGTTGTAATGGTCTTAGATGAATGCGCGCAAAAGGAACTATGTCCATTGCCGCTACCATCAAACCGATCACTTCCATGCACTGCGCTATGGAAGGAAGAGGAACGGAATGAAGTATCCGACAAGAGTCTAGAAGTTTTGTTTTTCTGGCCTCTGTCAGAAAAATCCTCATTTCTAAGGAGTCTATTATTGTTCCCAAGAAGGGAACCCTTGTTGACGGAGATAGAGAACTCTTTTCCACGTTCACTTTCCATCCGTGAGATCTGAGAAAGGCCAGGACAATGTCCGTGTGAGCCTTTGCTTGAGGAAGGGACGACGCTTGAATCAGAATGTCGTCCAAGTAAGGTACTACAGCAATGCCCCTTGGTCTTAGCACAGCTAGAAGGGACCCTAGTACCTTTGTGAAAATCCTTGGAGCAGTGGCTAATCCGAAAGGAAGCGCCACGAACTGGTAATGCTTGTCCAGGAATGCGAACCTTAGGAACCGATGATGTTCCTTATGGATAGGAATATGTAGATACGCATCCTTAAATCCACTGTGGTCATGAATTGACCTTCCTGGATGGAAGGAAGAATAGTTCGAATGGTTTCCATCTTGAACGATGGAACCTTGAGAAACTTGTTTAAGATCTTGAGATCTAAGATTGGTCTGAACGTTCCCTCTTTTTTGGGAACTATGAACAGATTGGAGTAGAACCCCAGCCCTTGTTCTCTTAATGGAACAGGATGAATCACTCCCATTTTTAACAGGTCTTCTACACAATGTAAGAATGCCTGTCTTTTTATGTGGTCTGAAGACAACTGAGACCTGTGGAACCTCCCCCTTGGGGGAAGCCCCTTGAATTCCAGAAGATAACCTTGGGAGACTATTTCTAGCGCCCAAGGATCCAGAACATCTCTTGCCCAAGCCTGAGCGAAGAGAGAGAGAGTCTGCCCCCCACCAGATCCGGTCCCGGATCGGGGGCCAACATTTCATGCTGTCTTGGTAGCAGTGGCAGGTTTCTTGGCCTGCTTTCCCTTGTTCCAGCCTTGCATTGGTCTCCAAGCTGGCTTGGCTTGAGAAGTATTACCCTCTTGCTTAGAGGACGTAGCACTTTGGGCTGGTCCATTTCTACGAAAGGGACGAAAATTAGGTTTATTTTTTGCCTTGAAAGGCCGATCCTGAGGAAGGGCGTGGCCCTTACCCCCAGTGATATCAGAGATAATCTCTTTCAAGTCAGGGCCAAACAGCGTTTTCCCCTTGAAAGGAATGTTAAGTAGCTTGTTCTTGGAAGACGCATCAGCTGACCAAGATTTCAACCAAAGCGCTCTGCGCGCCACAATAGCAAACCCAGAATTCTTAGCCGCTAACCTAGCCAATTGCAAAGTGGCGTCTAGGGTGAAAGAATTAGCCAATTTGAGAGCATTGATTCTGTCCATAATCTCCTCATAAGGAGGAGAATCACTATCGACCGCCTTTATCAGTTCATCGAACCAGAAACATGCGGCTGTAGCTACAGGGACAATGCATGAAATTGGTTGTAGAAGGTAACCCTGCTGAACAAACATCTTTTTAAGTAAACCTTCTAATTTTTTATCCATAGGATCTTTGAAAGCACAACTATCCTCTATGGGTATAGTGGTGCGTTTGTTTAAAGTGGAAACCGCTCCCTCGACCTTGGGGACTGTCTGCCATAAGTCCTTTCTGGGGTCGACCATAGGAAACAATTTTTTAAATATGGGGGGAGGGACGAAAGGAATACCGGGCCTTTCCCATTCTTTATTAACAATGTCCGCCACCCGCTTGGGTATAGGAAAAGCTTCTGGGAGCCCCGGGACCTCTAGGAACTTGTCCATTTTACATAGTTTCTCTGGGATGACCAACTTGTCACAATCATCCAGAGTGGATAATACCTCCTTAAGCAGAATGCGGAGATGTTCCAACTTAAATTTAAACGTAATCACATCAGGTTCAGCTTGTTGAGAAATGTTCCCTGAATCAGTAATTTCTCCCTCAGACAAAACCTCCCTGGCCCCATCAGACTGGGTTAGGGGCCCTTCAGAACCATTATTATCAGCGTCGTCATGCTCTTCAGTATCTAAAACAGAGCAGTCGCGCTTACGCTGATAAGTGTTCATTTTGGCTAAAATGTTTTTGACAGAATTATCCATTACAGCCGTTAATTGTTGCATAGTAAGGAGTATTGGCGCGCTAGATGTACTAGGGGCCTCCTGAGTGGGCAAGACTCGTGTAGACGAAGGAGGGAATGATGCAGTACCATGCTTACTCCCCTCACTTGAGGAATCATCTTGGGCATCATTGTCACATAAATCACATTTATTTAAATGAATAGGAATTCTGGCTTCCCCACATTCAGAACACAGTCTATCTGGTAGTTCAGACATGTTAAACAGGCATAAACTTGATAACAAAGTACAAAAAACGTTTTAAAATAAAACCGTTACTGTCACTTTAAATTTTAAACTGAACACACTTTATTACTGCAATTGCGAAAAAACATGAAGGAATTGTTCAAAATTCACCAAATTTTCACCACAGTGTCTTAAAGCCTTAAAAGTATTGCACACCAAATTTGGAAGCTTTAACCCTTAAAATAACGGAACCGGAGCCGTTTTTAACTTTAACCCCTTTACAGTCCCTGGTATCTGCTTTGCTGAGACCCAACCAAGCCCAAAGGGGAATACGATACCAAATGACGCCTTCAGAAAGTCTTTTCTAAGTATCAGAGCTCCTCTCACATGCGACTGCATGTCATGCCTCTCAAAAACAAGTGCGCAACACCGGCGCGAAAATGAGGCTCTGCCTATGATTTGGGAAAGCCCCTAAAGAATAAGGTGTCTAAAACAGTGCCTGCCGATATTATTATATCAAAATACCCAGAATAAATGATTCCTCAAGGCTAAATATGTGTTAATAATGAATCGATTTAGCCCAGAAAAAGTCTACAGTCTTAATAAGCCCTTGTGAAGCCCTTATTTACGATCTTAATAAACATGGCTTACCGGATCCCATAGGGAAAATGACAGCTTCCAGCATTACATCGTCTTGTTAGAATGTGTCATACCTCAAGCAGCAAGAGACTGCTCACTGTTCCCCCAACTGAAGTTAATTGCTCTCAACAGTCCTGTGTGGAACAGCCATGGATTTTAGTGACGGTTGCTAAAATCATTTTCCTCATACAAACAGAAATCTTCATCTCTTTTCTGTTTCTGAGTAAATAGTACATACCAGCACTATTTCAAAATAACAAACTCTTGATTGAATAATAAAAACTACAGTTAAACACTAAAAAACTCTAAGCCATCTCCGTGGAGATGTTGCCTGTACAACGGCAAAGAGAATGACTGGGGTAGGCGGAGCCTAGGAGGGATCATGTGACCAGCTTTGCTGGGCTCTTTGCCATTTCCTGTTGGGGAAGAGAATATCCCACAAGTAAGGATGACGCCGTGGACCGGACACACCTATGTTGGAGAAATTGGTTGTAGAAGGTAACCTTGCTGAACAAACATCTTTTTAAGCAAACCCTCTAATTTTTTATCCATAGGATCTTTGAAAGCACAACTATCTTCTATGGGTATAGTGGTGCGTTTGTTTAGAGTAGAAACCGCCCCCTCGACCTTGGGGACTGTCTGCCATAAGTCCTTTCTGGGGTCGACCATAGGAAACAATTTCTTAAATATAGGGGGAGGGACGAAAGGTATGCCGGGCCTTTCCCATTCTTTATTTACAATGTCCGCCACCCGCTTGGGTATAGGAAAAGCTTCGGGGGGCCCCGGGACCTCTAGGAACTTGTCCATTTTACATAATTTCTCTGGAATGACCAAATTCTCACAATCATCCAGAGTAGATAACACCTCCTTAAGCAGGGCGCGGAGATGTTCCAATTTAAATTTAAATGTAATCACATCAGGTTCAGCTTGTTGAGTAATTTTCCCTGAATCTGAAATTTCTCCCTCAGACAAAACCTCCCTGGCCCCCTCAGACTGGTGTAGGGGCACTTCAGAACCAATATCATCAGCGTCCTCATGCTCTTCAGTATTTTCTAAAACAGAGCAGTCGCGCTTTCGCTGATAAGTGGGCATTTTGGCTAAAATGTTTTTGATAGAATTATCCATTACAGCCGTTAATTGTTGCATAGTAAGGAGTATTGGCGCGCTAGATGTACTAGGGGCCTCCTGTGTGGGCAAGACTGGTGTAGACGAAGGAGGGGATGATGCAGTACCATGCTTACTCCCCTCACTTGAGGAATCATCTTGGGCATCATTTTCTCTAAATTTTGTGTCACATAAATCACATCTATTTAAATGAGAAGGAACCTTGGCTTCCCCACATACAGAACACAGTCTATCTGGTAGTTCAGACATGTTAAACAGGCATAAACTTGATAAAGTACAAAAAACGTTTTAAAATAAAACCGTTACTGTCACTTTAAATTTTAAACTGAACACACTTTATTACTGCAAATGTGAAAAAGTATGAAGGAATTGTTCAAAATTCACCAAAATTTCACCACAGTGTCTTAAAGCCTTAAAAGTATTGCACACCAAATTTGAAAGCTTTAACTCTTAAAATAACGGAACCGGAGCCGTTTTTATATTTAACCCCTTTACAGTCCCTGGTATCTGCTTTGCTGAGACCCAACCAAGCCCAAAGGGGAATACGATACCAAATGACGCCTTCAGAAAGTCTTTTCTGTGTATCAGAGCTCCTCACACATGCATCTGCATGTCATGCTTCCTAAAAACAAGTGCGCAATAGAGGCGCGAAAATGAGGCTCTGCCTATGATTAGGGAAAGCCCCTAGAGGATAAGGTGTCCAATACAGTGCCTGCCGGTTATTTTACATAATTCCCAAGAATAAAATAATTCCTCAAAGCTATGAAGTATAAAATATGTTTATATATCAATCGTTTTAGCCCAGAAAATGTCTACAGTCTTAAAAGCCCTTGTGAAGCCCTTTTTTTCTTATGTAATAAAAATGGCTTACCGGATCCCATAGGGAAAATGACAGCTTCCAGCATTACATCGTCTTGTTAGAAATGTGTCATACCTCAAGCAGCAAAAGTCTGCTCACTGTTTCCCCCAACTGAAGTTAATTCCTCTCAACAGTCCTGTGTGGAAACAGCCATCGATTTTAGTAACGGTTGCTAAAATCATTTTCCTCTTACAAACAGAAATCTTCATCACCTTTCTGTTTCAGAGTAAATAGTACATACCAGCACTATTTTAAAATAACAAACTCTTGATTGAATAATAAAAACTACAGTTAAACACCAAAAAACTCTAAGCCATCTCCGTGGAGATGTTGCCTGTACAACGGCAAAGAGAATGACTGGGGAAGGCGGAGCCTAGGAGGGATCATGTGACCAGCTTTGCTGGGCTCTTTGCCATTTCCTGTTGGGGAAGAGAATATCCCACAAGTAAGGATGACGCCGTGGACCGGACACACCTATGTTGGAGAAATTATTTATAAAAAAAAATATATATTTTTTTACTATGGATAGTTGGTTTTAGATTACCATCTCAAAGTGTTTTACTGACGCTCTTAGGTTGTGGCTATAACCATCTTTTTTGTTGTAGTTTATAGGAAGGGATTTCTTTAAATGATTATGCACTTTCACAGATCTGCTATTTCACTTTAGTTTAGCTCACAAAGTGCACAGTTTAAGATGGCGGCTCCCAGTGTGAAGATACAGATCTTCACTATTACATGTAAAGGGTTAATATAAGAGAATGACTTAAGATAGCTGCATTCACAGGAGTAAAATAAATAGCAAGGTGAGTAGTGACCATTCTACTGTAGTCATACATGACCTGACAGATTCATAACAATGGTTCCCAAGTAACTCCTGTATCACAAACACACAGAGTCAAACAGCAAGTTTACAAAGTGACATTAAGCGACAGCACGTCACTCTCCAGAATAAAACCTTTGTATTTTTCATTGTTGAGCAGCAGCATAAAAAAACAAAGGTTCCTGGGTAATGGCCAGCATATTAACATAAATTAAATTTCCATTTCAACTTTTATAGACAACAAACTGGGGATCAAAATAAGATTGAGGTTAATCACCAACTGTTAATACGGTGCCTGCAAATTATCAATTTCTAGATTTCATTAAAGGAAAATTGAAAAATAAAACTAAAAATCAGAATTAAAGGGGACACGAAACCCAATTTTTTTCTTTACTGATTCAGATAGAACATGTAAGTTAAAACAACTTTCCAATTTACTTCTATTATCTAATTTGCTTTATTCTCTTGGTAACCTTCTCTTGGAAAGTGCAGCAATGCTCTACTGGGAACTAGCTGAACACATCAGTAAACCAATGGCAAGAGGCATGTATGTGCAGCCACCAATGCCCAGCTGCTGACCCTACCTAGGTAACATTTTCAAGAAAAGGATATACCAAGAGAATTAGGCAAATTAGATCATATAAGTAAACTGGAAAGTTGTTTAGAATTATATACTGAACCATGAAAGAAAATGTTGTTGTTTCATGTCCCTTTAATATTTTAAATTGACTAGGAATAATTTTAATGAGTAGTTTTCATATATTTTGCTCTGGTTATGTGTTTTTGGCTATCAGAGGGAGCTGCATCATTTGTAATCCAATGTTCTATGATTTTGATTTGTTTTATGTTTTGATAGAAAAAAAGTCAGTATTTTTGTCAGGAACATCATGTCCCCTGTTCATAAGAAATATTTAGACATGTTAGATCAAAAATATAAATGCTCTAATTAACCTTAATATATCAAGGTTTAGGTGATATTTAAAATAAAATAAAAAAAGTGAGACACTTGTTTCTCATGGCAAAATAATAATCTCCTCCAATTAGTTTTTCCCCTTAAAAGAACAAACAGAGATTTAGTTTTGGGATGGAAAAAGTTGAACCTGATATTACATAGGCATCTGCTAAAGTTAAGGGACTTAACTAAGAGCAGTTCAAGAACTCCTTATTTAGAAGCACTTTTCAACACGACAAAACCAAAAAGGAATTAGGCTTCTACTAATTTTGAAAATCAAAACTGCAGCAATACAGAGCTCAAGCTCTCTGGCTGGTAACAACCATGATGTTTTTGGCACAAATCCGAATAGTTAAAAGCATAAAGGGTACTTTAATCTCAAAATTAAATTCTCCATAGAATGTTTAATCATGTGTAGTAAGAATAAAAACAGTGTAGTGTACTTTTTCTGCTTTCTGAGTCATTTTTAACTGCCCATGACATGTAAGATTCAGAATACCGAATATGCAACCTCTACTATAGCATGATAGACTGATCAGCGACAGAGCAAATTTATATCTAACTTGCTGCAGCAGGTTTGATTGGAGACTATTTCAAGAGCTATGTCCATGGTTATAGTAGATTTAAAGGGACAGTCAAGTCCAAAAAAAAAAAAACTTTCATGATTTAAATAGGGCATGTAATTTTAAACAACTTTCCAATTTACTTTTATTACCAATTTTGCTTTGTGCTCTTGGTATTCTTAGTTGAAAGCTAAACCTAGGAGGTTCATATGCTAATTTCTTAGACCTTGAAGGCCGCCTCTAATCTGAAAACATTTTGACAGTTTTTCACCACTAGAGAGTGTTAGTTCATGTGTTTCATATAGAGAACATTGAGCTCAGGCACGTGAAGCTCCTAGAAGTCAGCACTGATTGGCTAAAAATGAAAGTCTGTCAAATGAACTGAAATTAGAGGGCAGTTTGCAGAGGCATATATACAAGGTAATCACAGAGGTAAAAAACAGAATTTATGCTTACCTGATAAATTACTTTCTCTTGCGGTGTATCCAGTCCACAGATTCATCCTTACTTGTGGAATATTCTCATTCCCTACAGGAAGTGGCAAAGAGAGCACACAGCAGAGCTGTCCATATAGCTCACCCCCCCTAGCTCCACCCCCCCAGTCATTCGACCGAAGGCTAGGAGAAAAGGAGAAACCATAGGGTGCAGTGGTGACTGTAGTTTAAACAAAAAAAAATTTAACCTGACTTAAATGCCAGGGCGGGCCATGGACTGGATACACCGCAAGAGAAAGTAATTTATCAGGTAAGCATAAATTCTGTTTTCTCTTGCAAGGTGTATCCAGTCCACGGATGCATCCGTACTTGTGGGATACCAATACCAAAAGCTTTAGGACATGGATGAAGGGAGGGAACAAGACAGGTAACCTAAACGGAAGGCACCACTGCTTGCAAAACCTTTCTCCCAAAAATAGCTTCCGAAGAAGCAAAAGGATCGAATTTGTAAAATTTGGCAAAAGTATGCAGTGAAGTCGCTGCCTTACAAATCTGTTCAACAGAAGCCTCATTCTTGAAAGCCCATGTGGAAGCCACAGCTCTGGTGGAGTGAGCTGTAATCCGTTCAGGAGGCTGCTGCCCAGCAGTCTCATAAACCAATCGGATGATGCTTTTCAGCCAGAAGGAAAGAGAGGTAGCAGTCGCTTTCTGACCTCTCCTCTTACCAGAATAAACGACAAACAAGGATGATGTTTGTCTGAAATCTATAGTTGCTTGTAAATAGAATTTCAAAGCACAAACCACATCAAAATTGTGCAATAGTTGTTCCTTCTTAGAAGCTGGATTAGGACACAGGGAAGGAACAATGATTTCCTGGTTAATATTCTTATTAGAAACAACCTTAGGAAGAAAACCAGGTTTGGTACGTAAAACTACCTTATCTGTATGGAACACCAGATAGGGTGAATTACACTGCAAAGCAGACAATTCTGAAACTCTTCGAGCAGAAGATATAGCTACCAAAAACAAAACTTTCCAAGATAATAACTTGATATCTATGGAATGTAAAGGTTCAAACGGAACCCCTTGAAGAACTGAAAGAACTAAATTTAGACTCCATGGCGGAGCAACTGGTTTATAGACGGGCTTGATTCTGACTAAAGCCTGAGCAAACGCTTGAACGTCTGGTACCTCTGCCAGACGCTTGTGTAAAAGGATAGACAGAGCAGATATCTGTCCCTTTAAGGAACTAGCTGACAAACTTTTCTCCAATCCTTCTTGGAGAAAAGACAATACCCTTCGAATCCTAATCTTACTCCATGAGTAACCCTTGGATTCACACCAACAAAGATATTTCCGCCATATCTTATGGTAAATTTTCCTGGTGACAGGCTTTCTAGCCTGAATCAGAGTATCTAACACCACATTCACTTTACCCTCCCGTGGAGATGCCCTACTGCTAGAGCGGCAAAGAGAATGACTGGGGGGTGGAGCTATATTGACAGCTCTGCTGTGTGCTCTCTTTGCCACTTCCTGTAGGGAATGAGAATATCCCACAAGTAAGGATGAATCCGTGGACTGGATACACCTTGCAAGAGAAAGTATATTATTATAACTGTGTTGGTTATGCAAAACTGGGGAATGGGTAATAAAGCGATTATCTACCTTTTTAAATAATAAAAATGCTAGTGTTTACTGTCCCTTTAACATAAAGTGCAAAAAAATAAGAACATTTATTTGTAGGTTTATTCATTATCTGTTAGCTAATATAACGTATATCCTTCATTTTTACTTTATATATGGTCTTCTAATAGTCCGCTCCGGCCACCTCCTTTAAAAGTACTATTTTTCTTATCTGTGATTTTAGCCAATCATTTGCCTAGCCATCCGGCACTCAGTTTAAATAAATAAATAAAAAAAAGGTTTTCAGATACAAGCATGCATCTTTCAATCCTCTTATTACGCTACAGAAAGAAAAAAAATTGAGCCGCAGCGGCAGTGAAGGGGAAGGAGGGAGGGGGAGGAGCAATAATTTCAGTGAGAAACCTCAAGTTTGTGAAAAAGTTAACAATTTTTTTTTTTTATTTGATCGCATTTGGCGGTGAAATGCTGGCATTAAATATACCAAAAATGGGCCTAGATCAATACTTTGTATTGTCTACTAAAAATATATATAGTTTTGTTAGGTAAATATAAAAAAGGCTCCATTTCTGATTAAATAGAGTGATATCAAAAATGCTAAAAAATACTCTGGTCTTTTGTTGAAGTTTTAGTCTGAAATGCCCGGTCCTTTAAGGGGTTAAGGGGGTAAACATTGGGTATTTCTAAACTCAGGACAAAATTTAGAAACTATTTAGCATGAGTGATTTTTGGTGGATGTAGATGCGTAACAGATTTTGAGGGTCAAAGCTAGAAAAAAAAATTAATTTATTTCATCATATTTTATATATAAAAAAAAATATAGTAAATTATATATAATATGATAAAAAAACATAATTTATGCTTACCTGATAAATTTATTTCTCTTGTAGTGTATCCAGTCCACGGATCATCCATTACTTGTGGGATATATTCCCTTCCCAACAGGAAGTTGCAAGAGGATCACCCACAGCAGAGCTGCTATATAGCTCCTCCCCTCACATGTCATATCCAGTCATTCGACCGAAACAAAACAAGAAAGGAGAAACCATAGGGTGCAGTGGTGACTGGAGTTTTTATTAAAATTTAGATCTGCCTTAAAAAGACAGGGCGGGCCGTGGACTGGATACACTACAAGAGAAATAAATTTATCAGGTAAGCATAAATTATGTTTTCTCTTGTTAAGTGTATCCAGTCCACGGATCATCCATTACTTGTGGGATACCAATACCAAAGCTAAAGTACACGGATGATGGGAGGGACAAGGCAGGAACTTAAACGGAAGGAACCACTGCCTGTAGAACCTCTCTCCCAAAAACAGCCTCCGAAGAAGCAAAAGTGTCAAATTTGTAAAATTTGGAAAAGGTGTGAAGTGAAGACCAAGTCGCAGCCTTGCAAATCTGTTCAACAGAGGCCTCATTTTTAAAGGCCCAGGTGGAAGCCACAGCTCTAGTAGAATGAGCTGTAATTCTTTCAGGGGGCTGCTGTCCAGCAGTCTCATAGGCTAAGCGTATTATGCTACGAAGCCAAAAGGAGAGAGAGGTTGCCGAAGCTTTTTGACCTCTCCACTGTCCAGAGTAAACGACAAACAGGGAAGAAGTTTGACGAAAATCTTTAGTTGCCTGTAAATAGAACTTCAGGGCACGGACTACGTCCAGATTATGCAAAAGACGTTCCTTCTTTGAAGAAGGATTAGGGCACAATGATGGGACAACAATCTCTTGATTGATATTCCTGTTAGAAACTACCTTAGGTAAAAACCCAGGTTTAGTACGCAGAACTACCTTGTCTGAATGAAAAATCAGATAAGGAGAATCACAATGTAAGGCAGATAACTCAGAGACTCTTCGAGCCGAGGAAATAGCCATCAAAAACAGAACTTTCCAAGATAAAAGCTTAATATCAATGGAATGAAGGGGTTCAAACGGAACACCCTGAAGAACTTTAAGAACCAAGTTTAAGCTCCACGGAGGAGCAACAGTTTTAAACACAGGCTTAATCCTAGCCAAAGCCTGACAAAAAGCCTGGACGTCTGGAACTTCTGCCAGACGCTTGTGCAAAAGAATAGACAGAGCAGAAATCTGTCCCTTCAACGAACTAGCAGATAAGCCCTTTTCCAAACCCTTTTGTAGAAAGGACAATATCCTAGGAAAATCCTAACTTTACTCCATGAGTAACTCTTGGATTCGCACCAATACAAGTATTTACGCGATATCTTATGGTAGATTTTTCTGGTAACAGGCTTCCGTGCCTGTATTAAGGTACCAATAACTGACTCTGAGAAGCCACGCTTTGATAGGATCAAGCGTTCAATCTCCATGCAGTCAGCCTCAGAGAAATTAGATTTGGATGGTTGAAAGGACCTTGTATTAGAAGGTCCTGCCTCAGAGGCAGAGACCATGGTGGACAGGACGACATGTCCACTAGGTCTGCATACCAGGTCCTGCGTGGCCACGCAGGCGCTATCAGAATCACCGATGCTCTCTCCTGTTTGATCTTGGCAATCAGTCGAGGCAGCAGCGGAAACTGTGGAAACACATAAGCCATGTTGAAAAACCAAGGGGCTGCTAGAGCATCTATCAGCGCCGCCCCCGGGTCCCTGGACCTGGATCCGTAACGAGGAAGCTTGGCGTTCTGGCGAGACGCCATGAGATCCAGTTCTGGTTTGCCCAAACGATGAATCAGTTGAGCGAACACCTCCGGATGAAGTTCCCACTCCCCCGGATGAAAAGTCTGGCGACTTAGAAAGTCCGCCTCCCAGTTCTCCACGCCTGGGATGTGGATCGCTGACAGGTGGCAAGAGTGAGACTCTGCCCAACAAATTATCTTTGAGACTTCTAACATCGCTAGGGAACTCCTGGTTCCCCCTTGATGGTTGATGTAAGCCACAGTCGTGATGTTTTTCTACTGAAATCTGATGAACCTCAGTGTTGCTAACTGAGGCTAAGATAGAAGAGCATTGAATATTGCTCGTAACTCCAGAATATTTATTGGTAAGAGTTTCTCCTCCTGAGTCCACGATCCCTGAGCCTTCAGGGAGTTCCAGACTGCGCCCCAACCTAGAAGGCTGGCATCTGTTGTTACAATCGTCCAATCTGGCCTGCGAAAGGTCATGCCCTTGGACAGATGGACCCGAGAAAGCCACCAGAGAAGAGAATCTCTGGTCTCTCGATCCAGATTTAGTAGAGGGGACAAATCTGAGTAATCCCCATTCCACTGACTTAGCATGCATAATTGCAGCGGTCTGAGATGCAGGCGCGCAAATGGCACTATGTCCATTGCCGCTACCATTAAGCCGATTACTTCCATGCACTGAGCCACTGACGGGCGTGGAATGGAATGAAGGAAACGGCAAGCATTTAGAAGTTTTGATAACCTGGACTCCATCAGGTAAATTTTCATCTCTACAGAATCTATAAGAGTCCCTAGGAAGGAGACTCTTGTGAGTGGTGATAGAGAACTCTTTTCCACGTTCACTTTCCACCCATGTGACCTCAGAAATGCCAGAACTATCTCTGTATGAGACTTGGCAATTTGAAAGCTTGACGCCTGTATCAGGATGTCGTCTAGATACGGAGCCACCGCTATGCCTCGCGGTCTTAGAACCGCCAGAAGTGAGGCCAGAACCTTTGTAAAGATTCTCGGGGCCGTAGCTAACCCGAAGGGAAGAGCTACAAACTGGTAATGCCTGTCTAGAAAGGCAAATCATAGGTACCGATAATGATCTTTGTGAATCGGTATGTGAAGATAGGCATCCTTTAAGTCCACTGTGGTCATATACTGACCCTCTTGGATCATGGGTAGGATGGTTCGAATAGTTTCCATTTTGAATGATGGAACTCTTAGGAATTTGTTTAAGATCTTTAGGTCCAAGATTGGTCTGAAGGTTCCCTCTTTCTTGGGAACCACAAACAGATTTGAGTAAAATCCCTGCCCTCGTTCCGTCCGCGGAACAGGGTGGATCACCCCCATTACTAGGAGGTCTTGTACACAGCGTAGGAATGCCTCTTTCTTTATCTGGTTTTCTGATAACCTTGATAGATGGAATCTCCCTCGAGGAGGAGAAGCTTTGAAGTCCAGAAGATATCCCTGAGATATGATCTCCAACGCCCAGGGATCCTGGACATCTCTTGCCCACGCCTGGGCGAAGAAAGAAAGTCTGCCCCCACTAGATCAGTTTCCGGATAGGGGGCCGTTCCTTCATGCTATCTTAGGGGCAGCAGCAGGTTTTCTGGCCTGCTTGCCCTTGTTCCAGGACTGGTTAGTTTTCCAGGCCTGTCTGCAACGAGCAACAGTTCCTTCCTGTTTTGGAGCGGAGGAAGTTGATGCTGCTCCTGCCTTGAAATTTCGAAAGGCACGAAAATTAGACTGTTTGGCCTTTGATTTGGCCCTGTCCTGAGGAAGGGTATGACCCTTACCTCCAGTAATGTCAGTAATAATTTCTTTCAAGCCGGGCCCGAATAAGGTCTGCCCCTTGAAAGGAATATTAAGTAATTTAGATTTAGAAGTCACGTCAGCTGACCAGGATTGAAGCCATAGCGCTCTCCGCGCCTGGATGGCGAATCCGGAGTTCTTAGCCGTTAGTTTAGTTAAATGTACAATGGCATCAGAAACAAATGCATTAGCTAGCTTAAGTGCTTTAAGCTTGTCCATAATTTCATCCAATGGAGCTGTGTGAATGGCCTCTTCTAGAGACTCAAACCAGAATGCCGCAGCAGCAGTGACAGGCGCAATGCATGCAAGGGGCTGCAAGATAAAACCTTGTTGAACAAACATTTTCTTAAGGTAACCTTCTAATATTTTATCCATTGGATCCGAAAAAGCACAACTATCCTCCACCGGGATAGTGGTACGCTTAGCTAAAGTAGAAACTGCTCCCTCCACCTTAGGGACCGTCTGCCATAAGTCCCGTGTAGTGGCGTCTATTGGAAACTTGTTCCTAAATATAGGAGGTGGGGAAAAGGGCACACCGGGTCTATCCCACTCCTTGCTAATAATTTCTGTAAGCCTTTTAGGTATAGGAAAAACGTCAGTACACACCGGCACCGCATAGTATCTATCCAGCCTACACAATTTCTCTGGAATTGCAACTGTTACAGTCATTCAGAGCAGCTAAAACCTCTCCTAGCAATACACGGAGGTTCTCAAGCTTAAATTTAAAATTAGAGATCTCTGAACCCGGTTTCCCTGGATCAGATCCGTCACCCACAGAATGAAGCTCTCCGTCCTCATGTTCTGCAAACTGTGGCGCAGTATCGGACATGACTCTCAGCACCAGTGCGCTCTGTCCTAATCCCAGAGATATCGCGCTTGCCTCTTAATTCTGGCAATCTAGATAATACTTCTGTCAGGGTATTATTCATGATTGTAGCCATGTCCTGTAAAGTGATTGCTATGGGCGTCTCTGATGTACTTGGCGCCACATTAGCACGCGCCTCCTGAGCGGGAGGCGAAGGTACTGACACGTGAGGAGAGTTAGTCGGCATAACTTCCCCCTCGTTGTCTGGTGATAATTCTTTTACAGATAAAGACTGACCTTTATTATTTAAAGTGAAATCAATACATTTAGTACACATATTTCTATGGGGCTCCACACTGGCCTTTAAACCTAATTAACAAACAGATTCATCTGTGTCAGACATGTTTAAACAGACTAGCAATGAGACTAGCAAGCTTGGAAAACGCTTTAAAATAAGTTTACAAGCAATATAAAAAACGCTACTGCGCCTTTAAGAAGCACAAAACCTGTCTCAAGTTGAAATAACAATGAACCAAATCAGTTATAGCAACCAAATTTTCACAGTAAATGTATTAAGCTAGCAGAGCATTGCACCCACTTGCAAATGGATGATTAACCCCTTAATACCCAAAACGGATAATCAATAGAGAAAAAACTTTTTTAACACAGTCAAACACACTGTCACAGGTCTGCTGTGACGGATTACCTCCCTCAAAATGACTTTTGAAGTCCCTTGAGCTCTCTAGAGACGTCCTGGATCATGCAGGAAGAAGCAGGAGGACTGAGTCTGAGTTTTTACTGCGCAAAAAAAGCGCTAAAATAGGCCCCTCCCACTCATTATTACAACAGTGGGAAGCCTCAGTTAACTGTTTCTATGCAGAAAATAAGTCAGCCATGTGGAAAAAATTATGCCCCAATAAGTTTTATCACCAATGTACCTCAAAAAACGATTAAACATCCCAGCAAACGTTTTAAACATCCTTTTTTAAAGAGTATGTATCTCTATTGATAAGCCTGATACCAGTCACTTCCACTGCATTTAAGGCTTTACTACATTACTTCAGTATTAGCTGCATTTTCTTAGTCAAATTCCATTCCTTAGAAAATTATTTTACTGCACATACATTAATAAGCCTGATACCAGTCGCTTTTCACTGCATTTAAGGCTTTACTTACATTACTTAGGTATCAGCAGTATTTTCTTAGTCAATTCCATTCCTTAGAAAAATATTTTACTGCACATACCTTAGTTGCAGGAGACCCCGCACGCCATTCCCTTTCTGAAGTTACCCCACTCCTCAGAATGTGTGAGAACAGCCAGTGGATCTTAGTTACTTCTGCTAAGATCATAGAAAACGCAGGCAGATTCTTCTTCTAAATACTGCCTGAGAAAAAACAGCACACTCCGGTGCCATTTAAAAATAACAAACTTTTGATTGAAGAATTAATTAAGTATAAAACACCACACTCCTCTCACGACCTCCATCTATGTTGAGGGTTGCAAGAGAATGACTGGGTATGACATGTGAGGGGAGGAGCTATATAGCAGCGCTGCTGTGGGTGATCCTCTTGCAACTTCCTGTTGGGAAGGGAATATATCCCACAAGTAATGGATGATCCGTGGACTGGATACACTTAACAAGAGAAACTAAATTTATGCTTACCTGATAAATTTCACACAACGTCATTCAATTACTAGTGGGAATATCACTCCTGGTCAGCAGGAGGAGGCAAAGAGCACCACAGCAAAGCTGTTAAGTATCACTCCCCTACCCATAATCCCCATTCGACTGAAGGGAAATGGAAAAAAAATAACACAAAAGGTGTAGAGGTGTCTGAGGTTTAGTCAAAAATAACTGTCTTAAATTAAAGGGACACTGAAACCAATTTTTTTCTTTCGTGATTCAGATAGAGAATACAATTTTAAGCAACTTTCTAATTTACTCCTATTATCAAATTTTCTTTATTCTCTTGGTATCTCTATTTGAAATGCAAGAATGTAAGTTTAGATGCCGGCCCATTTTTAGTGAACAACCTGGGTTGTCCTTGCTGATTGGTGGATAAATTCATCCACCGCTAAAAAAAAGTGCTGTCCAGAGTTCTGAACAAAAAAAGAAAAATTTTTAGATGCCTTCTTTTTCAAATAAAGATAGCAAGAGAATGAAGAAAAATTGATAATAGGAGTAAATTAGAAAGTTGCTTAAAATTGCATGCTCTATCTGAATCACAAAATAAAAAAATTGGGTTCAGTGTCCCTTTAAAGGTGGGGTAGTGGGGGGCGGAGCCTAGCGGTGCTCTACGATGGACGCACCGGTGTAGAGCTCCGTGATCAGAGCAAGCCTAAAGGCATACCATCTCCCTTGCAAGTGAGGAAATTACCCCAAAAACAAGGACAATGAGGATCCTAAACACCGGGAACTTGTTTTAAAATTCTCCAAGGACCGGAGCAGACATGCCCTAGCTTCTAAGAGCGACGGAAGTGAGGAGACCGGGTAACAAGAGAAAGTTAGGCCCACTAAACTCCATCAAATACGCAGTAAACATCAGAGAGACCGGATAAAACTGGCTGAGCTGCCTTACACACCGGACCGGAGACCTTTTCTTTGTGGCGCACAGTGAGTACCTTGGAGGGAGCTTTATTATGAACCCATAATAGGGTAGCTAAGACTATATTCCCGGAACAATCCTCAGGCACATGTTATATGGAGGTGGATGTGATGGCTATTAGGCTGATACAGCAACAACGCATATGTTAGATATGGCAACCCATCTGTATTTTTGCCCTGGTTGCTGCCATTTATGGTAGTTTATTTTTTTATGAAAAAGATCGATCAAGGTTATATAAGGCAGTGAGATCTGCTTACACATGAGGACAGTGACTTTGACCCTTGAATGGTTACATATTTAAAACACCACAGTAAGATACCAGGGTGTCTAGCATGGCATTAGTGTTGTTGCGGTGACACACTTTATTTGTTGAGGTGGATGCTTCATGAAGTGTATGTGAAACTGACTTCTCCCACGTGGAGGATAACAACTGAATCACTAAACATAAATATATAAGTACTGACACCTTGTGGAGAATTGTGAAATAACATCTTAAAAGGGATAGTCATTTTTACTGCCTGGGACTTTTTAAAATAGTCTACACAGTTTCTCAGCTAAGATTTGGTACAATACTAGCTGGGACATTTATATCACTCCCAATAATGTCTCTCAAAAAACCACCCAAAGCGGACAAAGGGAATAAATCCTCTGCCATGAATCATTACTTTAAAGCTAAAGGGGACAAATTTGCAGAATCATCAGTTCAGGGGGAAACAGACGATGAAGATAATACCACGCAACCACAATCTACCCCCTCTAGATCCCAACCTCTTACTAGGGAAGATTTTGACCTTCTGGTATCTAAACAAGATATGTCCAAAAGCTTCAATAGATTATGGAATAAAATTGACAACATGCACAAATCAGTTTCTGCAAGCCTAGCAGATATTAAGCAAGAAATAACAGATCTGGGCACAAGGGTTGATGCACTTGAAGAATCTAAAGATGCATTAACGGATGAAGTTGAAACCACAGTCAATCAAGTATCCCAACAAAATCAAACTATCTCTGATCTCTTGGACAAACTAGAGGACATGGAGAACAGAAGTAGAAGGTGTAATGTTAGAATAAAAGGAATCCCGGAAGAAATTAATACAGAGGAATTACCAACATATCTTCAACAACTGTTCACTACGCTTGCAAAAGTCCCACCTGACACAGAAGTAGACCTTGAAAGGGCCCATAGAGCACTGAAACCTAGACCTAAACCGGGCGCTCCACCAAGGGATGTCATAGTGGCATTCTTGAGATTCCCGGAAAAAGAAAAAGTTTTCAAGGCAGCTATGCAACAGCCAACACTCAAGTTTCAAGGAAATGTCTTACAACTATATCAAGACTTGAGTGACAGAACACTACAAAGAAGAAACGCTTTGGGCCCACTCACATCGGTGCTGCGTAAACACAAAATCAGATACAGATGGGGACATTCGTTTGCTCTTATTATAAACAAGGACAATGTAACCTTTACACTGAAAGAACCAAGGGACAATCCAGATAGATGTGAAGCAATAGGCATGGAGGTCCCAGAGTTACAGACATTGCCCAGTAGTGAAGACACTAGCTCCTCTGCACCCCCTCAGGGAAAATCCCAGAGACCTCGGTGGACTAAGGTTCACAAGAAACCAATCAAAGGCAAATGATGGACACTGGTTCATGATACTTGTTAAATCCTTTACCTCGTGAGAGAGGGAATACTGCATACACTAAATACTAGGAAGATGTCAGGATCAGGGGCCTTTTGATAGATGGCCTACACTAATGAGAGTCGTCATGGACACTTGAAGAGACCTTCTGGTGGGATGAGGCTTGATCGCTGCCTACTTACTTTTCCGCTATCTTTCACATATACTCAGAAGCGGGAAACCTTTACTCTCTATATGGGACTCTCTGTGCTGGAGAGAAAGATGTATGAGGATCTGATTTACCTGGATGTTTATCCTATCGGGAGTTCTGCCTTGGTCGGGACCATATAGTATCCAGCCCTTGGTTAAAGACAATGTTAAGACTTTTATTTAAATAGTTCATGTGTTATAACAGAGTTTAACAACTTAGGAAAATGTAGTTGAAGAGCTATACACTATAAAGTTAAAAGTTCCAGATTTTCCTAACGATGCTAGCTTTAACATTCAATGCAGTCGATAGATTTTAATAGTTAACCTCTTTACAGGATTATACAGTTTAAGTTTAGCTATTGTGGTGTTTAAAAGATTAGAGGGGGGAGATGTGTATCTCTGAATTTCCCCAGACTCACTTTACTCAAATGTACTTGATTACTGTTTTGTTTATCGTTGTTTCTTTTGTTTGTAATACTAATCTTTCTCTTTTTTTTCCCTTCAGATGCTATTAATATTAGCCATGTTTCTTCCTCAGTGAATTTTCTTCTCCCCTCTACTTTGAGGGAGCCCACCTCCTTCGGCCACCGGACCATCATCGTTCTACAAGGTAGGACACATATAGATACAAGAGACAATGGGATATCTGATATAAATATTGACAATAAGAGCACTAAAAGCTATGAGAATACTGCTCCATTTGCCATCACATGCATTACTCCCTTAGTATACATTTATAATGTCACCTGATATTGTATTAGTATCTCACAATGTGAGAGGATTAAACACCAATATAAAACGTAGAAAGGCATTGGCTCAATACTGCCAACTAGGAGCAAATGTAATCTTTTTACAAGAGACACATTTTGAGAGGAATCATATTCCTAAATACTGGTCCCGACAATTTTCCATACACTTTCATGCCTCCACAACTAGTAAGAAAAGAGGGGTTTCAATACTAATTCATTCCTCGCTAAATTTTATAGTAGATGATAAAATGATTGACCCAGAGGGTAGATTTTTAATACTTAGAGGGAAGATGCAGGGAATGGAGGTCATTCTCTGTAATATTTATGCCCCAAATCAAAAACAGGAACATTTTCTTTCCCATATTTCAGGTCTATTGACCAACTGGAGCCATATTAGACTTATTATGGCAGGTGACTTTAATATTTCCCTACAAACTCACACAACATCTGCCAACACAGGCCTCACCCACTCTCAGATCAAAAGTAATGCTAAAGTTAAAAAGGTTTTAACCACACTAGAGGGGCACAATATTCTAGACACCTGGAAAACACTATACGGGAACACATCAGACCATACATTTTACTCTGCAGCACATAAAAAATATTTTAAACTGGATTATATATTTTTTCAAGCCACATTTTAGTTCCAAATTTAGTGTCCTCCTCGATAAGCCCATGTGTTTGGTCGGACCACTCAGTGATATCGACGAGGCTGAGGAACCTCTACACACCTCAGGGACAAAAAAGTTGGACTTATGACCCCTCCCTCCTTAAAGACCCTATACACAGAGAAAATATCTTCCGAGCTCTACTAGAGTATTGGCAAATTAATGTAGACTCAGTTACTAACCCAGCCATGCCTTGGGCGGCACACAAACCATTTATGAGAGGTTTATTAATCAAATTAAAATCCCATATGAACACTAAGTAAAGAGAGACTTTCCATAAACTACAGAATGATATACAACAATTAGAAAAAAGCCACAGAGAAACAGGATCAACGGCTATGCTGAAAACCTTAACACTAAAACGTCAATCCTTAGACTCGATCCTACAGAAAGAATCGATATGGGCTAGTCAAAGACTCAAAGCTAATTACTTTATTTATGCTAACAAGCCGGATAGGTTTTTGGCTAACAAGATTAGAGATAGGATTAAAGATCAATCAATCCCAGCTTTGCGCACCCCTGAGGGGGATCTTACTTCTAACCTTGAAGAAATAGTGGCCACCTTCTCTGATTTTTATGGTACCTTATATGACGGGAAAAAGGTCTTAAATACACCAAACACAACAGCCCTTCTCCATAAATTCTTGACCGAGACCAAATTATCAAAAATATCGAAAGAGGATCTAGATATCCTAAATGCTAAATTGAGGTGCAGGAAGTCTTGGCAATAATTAAAGAACTAAAAAGAGGTAAGGCGGCGGGTCCGGATGGACTCCCAAGCGAATACTACAAACTTTTTAACACAACTTTAGCCCCACATTTAACAAAATTTTGTAATAATATTTTGCAGGGCAATGAGATCCCTACGGAGCTCCTCTACGCTAAGATTGTGGTAATTCCTATACCAGGAAAAGACAAAACCCTATGTAAAAATCATCGCCCAATCTCGTTGATAAACCAAGAAATAAAAATTTTTACTAAGATTTTAGCTACTAGATTAAAACATGTTCTACCCGGGTTGGTTCATCCGGACCAGGTCGGCTTTGTAAAAAACCGAGAGGCTCCAGATAACATAAGACAAATGGTTTCCCTAATAGATTATTTGGATTACACTGGCACGCCTTCTCTGTTGCTATCGCTAGACGCAGAGAAGGCGCTCGACAGAGTGGATTGGAGATACATGTGGGTGGTATTGCA
This sequence comes from Bombina bombina, assembly GCF_027579735.1. NCBI lineage: Eukaryota > Metazoa > Chordata > Amphibia > Anura > Bombinatoridae > Bombina > Bombina bombina. The sequence continues at coordinate 1,116,444,390 of NC_069502.1, read as the reverse complement.
GACAATGGGGTTTACGGGCAACTTTGTGACAGCTCTTCAGAACATATATTCCAGGCCTTTGGCCTGGGTGAGAGCAATGGGCCACCAGTCTCGAGGTTTCCCCATCATGAATGGAACTAGGCAGGGATGTCCACTTTCACCTTTATTGTTTGCCTTATGTATAGAACCCTTAGCTCAATAAAATAGGCAATCCCCAGATGTCACGGGTGTCTGTATTGGAGAAGAATATAAAATAGCTCTCTTTGCAGACGATGTATTACTTTCCCTAACAAAACCTATGATATCCCTGCCGAATTTATATTTGATCCTTTCCCAATTCTCTTTAATCTCGGGCTATAAAATTAACGTTGAAAATTGTGAGGCCATGACTATTAAAATGCCACCATACGCCCAAAAACTCCTAGAACTGAATTACGATTTCAAAAAATATTACGATTTTTAAAAAATATAACACATAATCTACGCGAAAATACTCGCAACAAGACTAAACACCTACTTACCCCAACTGGTCTCACCAGATCAGGTTGGATTTGTCCCTGGCCGTGAGGCCAGAGACAATACTATAAAAGCCAATTTTTTAGTGAATTATGTCCGCCACCACAACATTCCCTCAGTCCTTGTCTCAACAGATGCAGAGAAAGCGTTTGACAGAGTCAGCTGGAACTTTCTCAGAGCTGTCCTGTCAAAAATGAATTTTGGCCAACCCTTCACGCAGAAAGTCTTCGCCCTATACACGAAACCCACAGCGCAAGTTAAAGTCAATAACATATTATCTGATCCCTTTGATATTTCAAATGGTACAAGGCAGGGCTGCCCATTGTCACCCCTGCTATTTCCCCTTTCGATAGAAGTTCTGGCACAAAAAATCCGCGCTAACCAGAACATCACGGGGATAAAAATAGGAGATCAGGATCATAAAGTTTCGCTATATGCGGACGACGTGCTGTTATCTCTTTCGAACCCCCTGACCTCCCTACCAGAGGTCTTGGTGGAATTCGAGGAATATGGCAAAGTGTCCAACTTTCACTTGAACCATACCAAATCAGAAATATTGAATGTAAACCTGCCTCAAGCGGAATTGTGCCAAATACCGAATATATGTAAACTTAAAATTAAAACTGACACACTTAAATATCTGGGAATTAACTTAATCGGACCCATGTCACTTATTCATGGCCAATTATCTCCATTTATCAAAATCAATTATCGATGATCTATCGGCATGGAAAAATAAAAGGATCTCTTGGCTGGGGAGGATAGGCGTGGTTAAAATGAATATTCTCCCTAGAATCCTATACTACTTACAAACCTTGCCGATCCCCTTCCCACCCCATTTTCTACAAAAATTACAGGGCCAACTAGAAGAATATATCTGGGGAGGCAGAAGACCTCGCGTTTCCAGACATTCTCTATATTTATCCAAAGAGAAGGGCGGATTGGGTATCCCAAACCTCCTTGCTTATAAGAAAGCTATTAACCTCCAAACTCAGGTGGAGTGGTGCACCAACTCAATTGATAAGACGTGGGTTCAGATAGGGCGTACCATCATGGGAATACGAAACCTGGGGACATTGGGTTGGACCTCTAGTAAGAATAGACCTGATATAGCCACCTATTACCCATTCCTAGAGGAATTCTTTACACAATGGGACAAAAACAGAATTTATGCTTACCTGATAAATTACTTTCTCCAACGGTGTGTCCGGTCCACGGCGTCATCCTTACTTGTGGGAATATCTCTTCCCCAACAGGAAATGGCAAAGAGTCCCAGCAAAGCTGGCCATATAGTCCCTCCTAGGCTCCGCCCACCCCAGTCATTCGACCGACGGACAGGAGGAAATAAATATATAGGAGAAACCATATGGTACCGTGGTGACTGTAGTTAGAGAAAATAATTCATCAGACCTGATTAAAAAACCAGGGCGGGCCGTGGACCGGACACACCGTTGGAGAAAGTAATTTATCAGGTAAGCATAAATTCTGTTTTCTCCAACATTGGTGTGTCCGGTCCACGGCGTCATCCTTACTTGTGGGAACCAATACCAAAGCTTTAGGACACGGATGAAGGGAGGGAGCAAATCAGGTTACCTAAACGGAAGGCACCACAGCTTGCAAAACCTTTCTCCCAAAAATAGCCTCTGAAGAAGCAAAAGTATCAAATTTGTAAAATTTGGTAAAAGTGTGCAGTGAAGACCAAGTCGCTGCCTTACATATCTGGTCAACAGAAGCCTCGTTCTTGAAGGCCCATGTGGAAGCCACAGCCCTAGTGGAGTGAGCTGTGATTCTTTCAGGAGGCTGCCGTCCAGCAGTCTCATAAGCCAATCGGATGATGCTTTTAAGCCAAAAGGAAAGAGGTAGAAGTCGCTTTTTGACCTCTCCTTTTACCAGAATAAACAACAAACAAGGAAGATGTTTGTCTGAAATCTTTTGTAGCCTCTAAATAGAATTTTAGAGCACGGACTACGTCCAAATTGTGTAACAAACGTTCCTTCTTTGAAACTGGATTCGGACATAAAGAAGGTACAACCATCTCCTGGTTAATATTTTTGTTAGAAACAACCTTAGGGAGAAAACCAGGCTTAGTACGCAAAACCACCTTATCTGCATGGAACACCAGATAGGGCGGAGAACACTGCAGAGCAGATAACTCTGAAACTCTTCTAGCAGAAGAAATTGCAACCAAAAACAAAACTTTCCAAGATAGTAACTTAATATCTATGGAATGTAAAAGGTTCAAACGGAACCCCTTGAAGAAATGAAAGAACTAGATTTAGACTCCAGGGGGGAGTCAAAGGTCTGTAAACAGGCTTGATCCTAACCAGAGCCTGAACAAATGCTTGAACATCTGGCACAGCTGCCAGTCTTTTGTGTAGTAAGACAGATAAAGCAGAGATCTGTCCCTTTAGAGAACTTGCAGATAATCCTTTCTCCAAACCTTCTTGTAGAAAGGAGAGAATCTTAGGAATTTTTATCTTATTCCATGGGAATCCTTTGGATTCACACCAACAGATATATCTTTTCCATATTTTATGGTAAATCTTTCTAGTTACCGGTTTTCTGGCCTGAACCAGAGTATCTATCACAGAATCTGAAAACCCACGCTTCGATAGAATCAAGCGTTCAATCTCCAAGCCGTCAGCTGGAGGGAGACCAGATTTGGATGTTCGAATGGACCCTGAACAAGAAGGTCCTGTCTCAAAGGTAGCTTCCATGGTGGAGCCGATGACATATTCACCAGGTCTGCATACCAAGTCCTGCGTGGCCACGCAGGAGCTATCAAGATCACCAAGGCCCTCTCCTGATTGATCCTGGCTACCAGCCTGGGAATGAGAGGAAACGGTGGAAATACATAAGCTAGGTTGAAGGTCCAAGGTGCTACTAGTGCATCTACTAGAGTCGCCTTGGGATCCCTGGATCTGGACCCGTAGCAAGGAACCTTGAAGTTCTGACGAGACGCCATCAGATCCATGTCTGGAATGCCCCATAATTGATTTATGGAATGGAATGTCTGACGACTCAGAAAATCCGCCTCCCAGTTTTCCACACCTGGGATGTGGATCGCAGACAGGTGGCAGGAGTGATCCTCCGCCCATTGAATTATTTTGGTCACTTCTTTCATCGCCAGGGAACTCCTTGTTCCCCCCTGATGATTGATATACGCAACGGTCGTCATATTGTCTGATTGGAACCTTATGAATCTGGCCTTTGCTAGCTGAGGCCAAGCCCTGAGAGCATTGAATATCGCTCTCAGTACCAGAATGTTTATCGGGAGAAGAGACTCTTCCCGAGACCATAGACCCTGAGCTTTCAGGGATTCCCAGACCGCGCCCCAGCCCACTAGACTGGCGTCGGTCGTGACAATGACCCACTCTGGTCTGCGGAAGCTCATTCCCTGGGACAGATGGTCCAGGGTCAGCCACCAACGGAGTGAATCTCTGGTCTTCTGATCTACTTGAATCATTGGAGACAAGTCTGTATAGTCCCCATTCCACTGTTTGAGCATGCACAGTTGTAATGGTCTTAGATGAATTCGTGCAAAAGGAACTATGTCCATTGTTGCAACCATCAACCCTACTACTTCCGTGCACTACGCTATGGAAGGACGAGGAACAGAATGAAGCACTTGACAAGAGCTTAGAAGTTTTGATTTTCTGACCTCTGTCAGAAAAATAGTCATTTCTAAGGAATCTATTATTGTTCCCAAGAAGGGAACTCTTGTCGACGGAGACAGAGAACTTTTTCTATGTTCACCTTCCATCCGTGTGATCTGAGAAAGGCTAGAACTATGTCTGTATGAGCCTTTGCTTTTGACAGGGACGACGCTTGTATTAGAATGTCGTCCAAGTAAGGTACTACTGCAATGCCCCTCGGTCTTAGAACCGCTAGAAGGGACCCTAGCACCTTTGTGAAAATCCTTGGAGCAGTGGCTAACCCGAATGGGAGGGCCACAAACTGGCAATGCTTGTCCAGAAAAGCGAACCTTAGGAACTGATGATGTTCTTTGTGGATAGGAATATGTAGGTACGCATCCTTTAGATCCACGGTAGTCATAAATTGACTTTCCTGGATAGTGGGTAGAATCGTTCGAATGGTTTCCATCTTGAACGATGGTACCCTGAGAAATTTGTTTAGGATCTTCAAATCCAAAATTGGTCTGAAAGTTCCCTCTTTTTTGGGAACTACGAACAGATTGGAATAAAATCCCATTCCTTGTTCCTTTATTGGAACTGGGTGCATCATTCCCATCTTTAACAGGTCTTCTACACAATGTAAGAATGCCTGTCTCTTTATTTGGTTTGAGGATAAGTGAGACATGTGGAACCTTCCCCTCGGGGGTGGTTCCTTGAATTCCAGGAGATAACCTTGAGAAACTATTTCTAGTGCCCAGGGATCCTGAACATCTCTTGCCCAAGCCTGAGCAAAGAGAGAGAGTCTGCCCCCCACTAGATCCGGTCCCGGATCGGGGGCTACTCCTTCATGCTGTTTTGTTAGCAGCGGCAGGCTTCTTGGCCTGCTTACCCTTGTTCCAGCCTTGCATCGGTTTCCAGGCTGGTTTGGGTTGTGAGGCATTACCCTCTTGCTTAGAGGATGCAGAATTAGAGGCCGGTCCGTTCCTGAAATTGCGAAAGGAACGAAAATTAGACTTATTTTTAGCCTTGAAAGACCTATCTTGTGGAAGGGCGTGGCCCTTTCCCCCAGTGATGTCTGAAATAATCTTTCAATTCTGGTCCAAATAGAGTTTTACCTTTGAAAGGGATGTTAAGCAATTTTGTCTTGGATGACACATCCGCTGACCAAGACTTTAGCCAAAGCGCTCTGCGCGCCACGATAGCAAACCCTGAATTTTTCGCCGCTAATCTAGCTAATTGCAAAGCGGCATCTAAAATAAAAAAAAGAGTTAGCCAATTTAAGTGCGTGAACTCTGTCCATAACCTCCTCATATGGAGTCTCTCTACTGAGCGACTTTTCTAGTTCCTCGAACCAGAACCACGCTGCTGCAGTGACAGGAACAATGCACGAAATTGGTTGTAGAAGGTAACCTTGCTGTACAAAAATCTTTTTAAGCAAACCTTCCAATTTTTTATCCATAGGATCTTTGAAAGCACAACTATCTTCGATAGGAATAGTAGTGCGTTTGTTTAGAGTAGAAACTGCCCCCTCGACCTTAGGGACTGTTTGCCATAAGTTCTTTCTGGGGTCGACCATAGGAAATAATTTCTTAAATATAGGGGGGGGAACAAAAGGTATGCCGGGCTTTTCCCACTCCTTATTTACTATGTCCGCCACCCGCTTGGGTATAGGAAAAGCGTTGGGGTGCACCTGAACCTCTAGGAACTTGTCCATCTTGCATAATTTCTCTGGAATGACCAAGTTGTCACAATCATCCAGAGTAGATAACACCTTCTTAAGCAGTGGGCGGAGATGCTCTAATTTAAATTTAAATGTCACAACATCAGGTTCAGCTTGTTGAGAAATTTTTCCTGAATCTGAAATTTCTCCATCTGACAAAACCTCCCTCATGGCCCCTTCAGATTGGTGTGAGGGTATGACAGAACAATTATCATCAGCGCCCTCCTGCTCTTCAGTGTTTAAAACAGAGCAATCGCGCTTTCTCTGATAAGTAGGCATTTTGGATAAAATATTTGCTATGGAGTTATCCATTACAGCCGTTAATTGTTGCATGGTAATAAGCATTGGCGCACTAGATGTACTAGGGGCCTCCTGCGTGGGCAAAACTGGTGTAGACATGGTAGGAGATGATGTAGTATCATGTTTACTCCCCTCATCTGAGGAATCATCTTGGGCAATTTCATTATCTGTGGCAGTACTGTCCTTACTTTGTTTGGACGCTATGGCACAATTATCACATAAATTTAAATGGGGAGACACATTGGCTTTCATACATATAGAACATAGCTTATCTGAAGGTACAGACATGTTAAACAGGCTTAAACTTGTCAACAAAGCACAAAAAACGTTTTAAAACAAAACCGTTACTGTCTCTTTAAATTTTAAACAGAAAACACTTTATTACCGAATATGTGAAAAAGTATGAAGGAATTGTTCAAAAATTACCAAAATTTCACCACAGTGTCTTAAAGCATTAATAGTATTGCACACCAAATTTTAACCCTTAAAATAACGGAACCGGAGCCGTTTATAAATTTAACCCCTATACAGTCCCAGCTATAGTCTTTGCTGAGACCCAACCAAGCCCAGAGGGGAATACGATACTAATTGACGCCTTCTAGAACTTTTCCAGCAATTTTTAGATCCTCACACATACATCTGCATTCCCTGCTCTCAAAAAACAACTGCGCAGTAATGGCGCGAAAATGAGGCTCAGTCTACAACTAGGAAGGCCCCCTGACTGGAAAAGGTGTCTAACACAGTGCCTGCCATTTAATAAACGTTCCCCAAGTTTATAAATGCAAATTGTCAGCATAAATATGAATAAAATGCCCAAATAAAGCAATCGATTTAGCCCATAAAAATGTCTACCAGTTTTTTAGCCCATAATAAGCCCTTTATTCTGTTTGTTTGACTAAGAAAATGGCTTACCGGTCCCCATGAGGGGAAATGACAGCCTTCCAGCATTACACAGTCTTGTTAGAAATATGGCTAGTCATACCTTAAGCAGAAAAGTCTGCTAACTGCTTCCCCCAACTGAAGTTACTTCATCTCAACAGTCCTATGTGGAAACAGCAATCGATTTTAGTTACTGTCTGCTAAAATCATCTTCCTCTCACAAACAGAAATCGTCATCCTTTTCTGTTTCAGAGTAAATAGTACATACCAGCACTATTTTAAAATAACAAACACTTGATAGAAGAATAAAAACTACATTTAAACACCAAAAAACTCTTAACCATCTCCGTGGAGAATGACTGGGGTGGGCGGAGCCTAGGAGGGACTATATGGCCAGCTTTGCTGGGACTCTTTGCCATTTCCTGTTGGGGAAGAGATATTCCCACAAGTAAGGATGACGCCGTGGACCGGACACACCAATGTTGGAGAAACACTTATTGAGCACCCATACATCTCCACCACCCCTTCTCCACTAACTTCATTCTTACACAACCCTGACATGTTTACAAACGCGCTGCATACTAATATAAATAAAGCTCAACTAGACCAAACTATGTTCTATAGATTACTATCAAGCGGGAAAATCAAAAACTTAGAAGAACTCCAACAATCGGGACTGCAGATCTCATGGTACTTTCATAGACAACTACAACATTACCTAAATACACACAGAGGGGTAGATAACATAACGAGACAACTAACACAGCTGGAGAAGTTATGTCTACTGCCGGCCGCGCCAAAACATTTGATTTCTACTATGTACAACCTGCTGACTTCTCATAAAGAGAACGGTATGCCTTCGTTTGTCAGACAATGGAACACAGAACTTGGCGGAGGCCTCACGGAGACGGATTGGCAAAATATATTCTATAACCATAGCAAAGCATCTATCTCCGCTGGGGTCCTCGAGTCCAACTATAAATACTCATCCCGCTGGTACCTCACTCCTGCCAAAATTAGAAAATTCTATAAGAGATCGGATGGCAAGTGTTGGCGCGGCTGTGGAGAGACTGGCACGTTCCTCCACATCTGGTGGACTTGCGACCTAATTCAGCCATTTTGGGGTTCGGTAATAGACTCGATAGAAACCAAGTTAAACCTCACAATAAATAGAGGTCCGAGTCTCCTGCTGTTCCATGGCTTGCCTAAAATAGCAGAAAAGCCCAAAAAATATCTTCTGTACATAATGCTTAACAGTGCCAAAGCCCTCATTCCCAAGAATTGGAAAACTATTCACATCCCACAACATGTAGAATGGGAAGACAGGGTTGATAGATATCTGTCATTAGAAAGATATCGTTATATGAGAGACGATAAAATTGAAGTCCATGAGTACATGAAAGAGCTATGGAAACCTTTGTATAGATAAAGTCACACTCTACAGACGTACAAGCCCGAAACATGGTTTGCATCTCCCTCCCCCTTACCGTCCCCCCGGTATTTTTTTTTTTTTTCTTCCCCTTCCCCTCACCCTCTCTTCACTCTTCTTCTTTTCTTTCTTCACTCTTAGGGGATATCTCTCCCCTAATCTTGTCATTTATGACCTTACTTTTTTTCCTATTCTACATTTAGCTGTCATGCACGGTTGGTTTCGTTGCATGTCATAAGTTATGATCTACAGGTGCACAATATAGCACCTGAGCTGAATTGTTCATTTTCATTATGCTGTATTTGCTTTTGCTTACTTTGACGCTTCCAGAGCAGAATGTAACTGTTTTAAATTAACCAAAGCTAAAACAGCGGCAGAGGCGTATGCTGCTTGATTATGCTAACAAAGACTCTGGAGGCGCGTAACCTAGTCGCATGTAAATCAACTCTGTCACAGTCTTGTTTTATGTATAATGATACAACATGTAACATGCTTTGTTGAAATTTATGTGACATTATCATTCTATTGTTACTTCTTTTTGAGTCACAAATAAAGCTTTTTGAAAAGTAAAAAAAAAAAAAAAAAAATATAACATATTTAGGGGTAAAATAACAAAACATTCCTCAGAACTATATAGGGTCAACTATATACCAATGCTCAGAAACATTAAACAAGATCTCCTTAAATGGAGCCAGTACCGCTTCTCGTGGCACGGGAATATCTTGGCAATAAAAATGATGGTCTTACCCAGGATCCTTTATTTATTCCGGGCCCTACCTATAAAAGTAAGCTTTAAAAGTACTAGACGAGACCCAAGCTATAATACATAGATTTTTAAGAAAAAATCAAAAAGCTAGGATAGCCAGGAGTATCCTAACTAGACACAGACAGTTGGGAGGACTAGGAATACCCAATTTAAAGAACTATTATCAGGCGGCTAGATTGGCCCAGACGATCTTACTAACGGGGAAGGAGGAGAGGATCAGATGGGTTAAATTAGAGACAGATATTAATGGCTCCTCTACCCCTGAAGGGATGATCTGGGGTATTTCATCTGGGACAATAAAACAAAATAAGGCATGTCCTTTTACATCACATATGATAGCACAGTGGCACAAAGTAACGAGAGGATTGTCTCTCTTGTCTTCCAATCCTACCTATATTCCTTTGAAATGTATAATATCAACTTTACCATTTTCTACACTGACTAAATGGGAAAATAAGGGCCTCTGTAGGATAGCGGATATACTAGAAGGGAGAAAAATAATGTCCTATAATGCACTGAAGGAAAAGATCTCTCCCTATACATTACATTGGTATCAGTATCTACAACTTACATCTAATCTTCGCTCCTTTCTGGTAAATACCCAGGAAGAAGCTCCAACAGCATTGGAAATTCTCTGTAAATTAGGGACAAGGACTAAAAAAGTGATATCAAAATTATACGTACTTATTCAGAAGGCACAGGTACCGAACACCTCACTATACAACAAATGGATACAGGACTTAGATGCACACATGACTGAGGATGAGTGGAACCAAATAATGCAAACTTCCTGTAGGGGCCTTTTAAGCGCTGACATGATAGAAAACTTTTATAAAACCGTATCGAGGTGGTATTTGACCCCTATAATTACCTTGCATGCAACAGCTGTAAGATCCAACCTCTGGTATAGGGGATGTGGATTAGTGGGAACCTACAAGCACATGTGGTGGGACTGCCCCCACATTAAAGAGACTTGGGAGGACCTCTCTAAACTTCTTAGTGTCATTTTGGGTGAACCAATACATTTGTCGCTTTCCCAGGCTCTATTACATGAGCAAAACCAGAATATTAATAAATACATAAATCATTTTATTAGAATAATATGTACAGCCGCCAGGATATGCATAGCGCGTCATTGGAAGGTAGGCCAGCCTACACGATACGAGATAATTGCAAAGATCACGCTTTTTATTATATGTATGAACAAGCTGCTTACATACAAGATACTCAGACAACCTTCCAGAACACGTGGTTCCACTGGATAATGTATAAGGCACAGGACTAATAAACAGACAAAAAATTTTATTTTTTTTTCCTTGGGTTGAGGTAGGGATATGAATATAAAGACAGTCTCGAGATGATGGAAGTGTTGGTTCCGGTGGTCCGGGAGCGTCGACTTTTTTAACGTGGAGAAGAAAACCAGATAAGCATCTAATATTACTGTCATCTTTTTCTTTTTCTCTCTTTGTAATTCTCTTTTTCTCTTTCTTTCTAGTTACATGAGTATCTACTATATTATTTTCTCTATTCTTCGATTTTTTTTCTTTTCCTCGGTTTATTCCATACTGTTGTGATATGATTTAGTTATTTTTATTGTGTCTCATGTCCTTCACCTTGAGGTATTAATCACATTTTTTTTCAGGGACACAAAAGGAGGGGTACGCAACCATTTGATAGATTAGTTGATATAAAAATTTATGACCCAGCTTTTGTAACTCGCTGATTCCTACAATGTTTTTTTTATTTTCTAAGGGGTAAGTCTAAGAATGGATTTTTTATGTTGGAATTGTTTTATCTCTCTTCCTTTTCTTACTTTCTGTATTTTGAAAAACTCAATAAAGAATTATTTCAACTTAAAGGTGGGGTTGTAGACTCTCCATATCCGGAAAGAAATTGATCAGGTAAGCATACATTTTGTTTTCTTTCCTAAGATATGGAGAGTCCACGAAGGGAGGGAGAACAAGAAAGGCAGACCTAAACAGAAGGCACCACCGCTTGAAGAACCTTTCTCCCAAAAGAAGCCTCAGCCGAGGCAAAAGTATCAAATTTGAAAAAAGTATGCAGAGAGGACCAAGTTGCAGCCTTGCAAATCTGTTCCACAGAAGCATCATATTTGAAAGCCCAATAATAATAGGAGACAGCCCTAGTGGAATGAGCAGTAATTCTCTCAGGAGGCTGCTGTCCAGTAGTCTCATAAGCAAAACAAATCATACTTCTCAACCAGAGGGAAAGAGAAGTAGCCTTCTGACGCTTACGCTTTCCTGAGAAACAAATAGGGCAGAATACTGGCAAAAATCCTTAGTCGACTGTAGGTTGGATTTTAGAGCACGCACAACATCCAAGTTTTGCAACAGACGTTTCTTTATAAGAAGGATTGGGACAGAGAGAAGGAACAACAATTTCCTGATTAATATTTCTATCTGAAACCCTTTAGGAAGAAACGCCTTAACCGCATGAAAGATAAAGTAAGACAAATCACACTGCAAAGCTGAGAGTTCCGAAACTCTCTGAGCAGAAGAAATAGCAATAAGAAACAGAACCTTCCAAGATAGCAACTTAATATCTATGGAATGCATTGGCTCCAACAAGACGCCATCAGATCCAACTCCGGCACCCCCCATTTGAGGGTTAACCTGGAGAACACCTCCAGATGGGGAGCCCACTCCCCAGGATGAAACGTCTGTCTTCTCTGGAAATCCGCTTCCCAGTTGTCCGCTCCAGGAATGTGGATTGCAGATAGACAATTGTGAGCTTCCGCCCACTGAATAATCCGTGCCACCTCCTTCATGGCTAAGGAACTCTGAGTTCCACCCTGGTGGTTGATGTAAGCCACTGAGGTGATGTCTGACTGAAACCTGATAAACCGGGCTAAAAACAAGTGTGGCCAAGTCATCAGAGCAATGTAATTCGCTCTCAACTCCAAGATATTTATGAGAAGAGCAGTCTCCTCCTGAGTCCAAAGTCCGTGCACCTTTAACCAGTCCCAGACTACTCCCCAGCCTAGCAGGCTGGCGTCCGTGGTCACAATCACTCAGGAAGGTCTCCGGAACCATGTGCCCTGAGACAGATGGTCCTGAGAAAGCCACCACAAGAGAGAGTCTCTTGTCGACTGGTCTAGATCTATCCTCAGACAGATCCGAATGGTCTCCGTTCCACTGTTTGAGCATGCATAATTGCAGAGCTCTCAAATGGAATCGAGCAAAGGGAATTCTGTCCATAAAAGCGACCATCAGACCAATTACCTCCATACATTGAGACACTGATGGCCGAACAGTAGACTAAAGAGAGGAGGCAAGAATTTTGGATTTTCTGGCCTCCGTCAGAAAATTTTTCATAGATAGGGAATCTAGTATGGCCTCTAAGAAAACCATCCTTGTAGCTGGAACAAGGGAACTCTTTTCCAGATTCACTTTCCAACCGTGGGAACGTAGAAAAGACAACAAGATCTCTGTATGAGAGATTGCTTGTAGAAAAGATGAGGCCTAAACCAAGATGACGCCACTGTAATTCCCTGAGACCTGATCACTGCCAAGAGAGCCCCCAGAACCTTTGTTTTTCTAGAAAGGTAAATCTCAGAAATTTGTGATGATCCCTGTGGATGGGAACATGAAGATATGCGTCCTCCAGGTCTATGGTAGTCCTGAACAGACCCTCTTGGACCAAAGAAAGAATGGAACAAATGGTTTCCATTTTGAAGGACGGTACCCTGAGAAACTTGTTGAGGCACTTTAGGTCTAAAATGGGTCAAAAACTTCCCCTTTTTTGGGGGAACCATGAACAGATTTGAATAGAATCCTAGCCCCTGTTCCCTTACTGGAACTGGAACAATCACTCCCAGGGAGGAAAGGTCCTGAAAGCAGTTCAAGAATGCCTCTCTTTTTACCTGGTCTGCAGAATCTGCCCCCGGGATGGAAAGTTTTAAATTCTATAATAATTTTGTAACCCTGAGATACTATGTCCACAGCCCAAGGATCTGGGACATCGCGTCCCCACGCTTGACAAAACAGGGGAAGTCTGCCCCCCACTTGATTCGATCCCGGACCAGGTGCCGACCCTTCATGCTGACTTAGACTCAGCTGAGGGTTTCTTTGATTGCTTCCCCTTATTCCAAGACTGATTGGGCTTACAAGAAGACTTGGACTGCTCCTGCTTGGAAGAGGGAGAGGACTTTTGACCTTTGAAGTTACGAATGGAACGAAAATTAATTTGACGTCCTTTGAGTCTGTTCTTCTTGACTTGCGGTAGAAAAGACCCTTTACCACCCGTAATATCAGAAATTATTTCTGCCAGACAAGGTCCGAACAAGGTCTTACCCTTGTAAGGAAGCGTTAGAAGTTTGGACTTAGAGATAACATCAGCTGACCAAGATTTTAGCCACAATGTCCGATGGGCTAGGACAGAGAAGTCAAACATCTTGGCTCCCAGTCTAATAACTTGCATGTTAGCATCAGAAATAAAGGAATTGGCTATCTTGTATCTCCTCTAACGGAGTCTCTACTAAAATTGATTCAGACAAGGCATCGCACCAATAAGATGCCGCACTTGCTACTGTGGCAATACAAACTGCAAGTTGCCATTGAAGACCTTGAGGAACATACATCATCTTCAAATAAGCTTCCAGTTTTTTTGTCCATGGCAGCTATCCTCTATAGGGATCATAGTTCTCTTAACCAGAGTAGAAATAGCCCCTTCTACATTAGGCACAGTGCGCTAAGAATCTTTAATGGAGTCAGCAACAGGAAATATCTTTTTAATTAATACGGGAGAGAAAGGAATCCCTAGCTTCTCCCAATCCTGTGAAATCTGTCACACGGTCTGGGACAGGAAAAACTTCCACACAGGAAGGAACATCATAGTATTTATTAAGTTTACTAGACTTCTTAGGGTTGACAACGACAAAAGTATCGGAGTCGTCCAAAGTAGCCAATACCTCTTAACAGTACATGAAGGTATTCAAGCTTAATTCTGAAGTCAGACTTATGAGGGCAGGCAACCTGTTTAGCAGTAGGTGGAACAGAAACCTTACTATCAGAATATCTCATTTTCCTCTTGCGTTTTCCCAGCATAGTAAAAGCAGATGAAGGTGCAGATACCGCAGAAGATACCTGTGCAGCAAAATCTGCAGGCAAATAAACTCCTCCAGGAGGCTGATAGGAACTGCAGGGCACTGTATGTGATGCCAAAGAGGCTTGGGGCGTTTAAGGAGAAAGCTGTGGCATTGCCTGAACAGCATCATCCTGAGAGACATTGGGCTCAGAGGGCAACAATTTATCTTTAAATTGAAGTGTTCTAGCTAAGCATGCAGCACAGAATTGCATAGGCAAAACAATTTGTGCCTTAAGGCATAACAAGCATTTGTCAAAAGACAGAGTCTTGGTCCATGTCCATAATACTAAATAAAACATTCCCCAAATTGTAGAAATTCTTTAAATACACTGTCATTAAGAATTTTTAATACCACAATTTGGCTGCCAGAAGTCTCTAAAACAATTGTATTGTAGATTGAAACTGAAGAGACTGAAATTCAATGATGCCGCTCCGCTCCGTGAATATCCGACAGCAGAGAGAAGAGAAGTCTCATGACCTGCAGAGAGCGGAAACTATGCAGCGTTCTTCCCTCTGCCTACAGCATAAGATGCAAGTAGCTGGTTTCAAACTCAAGCAGTTTGTCAGTTAGCCTGTTCTAGCTAAGCAAGCAAAGAAAACCAACTGTCAAATTTTAAGTTTATACATAAATCCCTGTATAAAACATAAGCCACACACATACTAATAAAGTATTTCAACAAAATTAGCCCAAAGAGGAAAAACGTCCCAATAAAGGGAAGATTAACCCCTAGTCTCAACATACATAATGTGCCTGCCCACTGCCAAAGAAAATCCTGTATAAAGGATTTTAAAAATATCCCCATTTACTGCATATGACATTCTTCTGAAGTGCAAGTTTTAAAGACCTAGAAGACAAAAGCACGTACCTGCAGTCTAGCTGTCTGGCAGGAAGACAGAAACCTGTAAAAAAAATAAGAACAAAGTAACCAACTCTTTCTGTACCATGGGCAGCAATGTGCCAGGAAACAAAGCATGGTCTACCTCACAACTTCCTAACTGCTTAAAAGCCACCACTACTCTACTGAAGAGACTGACGTGGACTTAGCTAAACCCAAATCCTTGCTTGCAGGGTAAAGTACCCGAAAAAGGAATTCATTTCTTCGTACACCAAACTTCACCTCCTCCATTGACAGAGGCAAAGAGAATGACTGGGGATTATGGGTAGGGGAGTGATATTTAACAGCTTTGCTGTGGTGCTCTTTGCCTCCTCCTGCTGGCCAGGAGTGATATTCCCACTAGTAATTGAATGACGTTGTGGACTCTCCATATCTTAGGAAAGAAAATTGCTTAAAATTGCATGCTCAATCCGAATCATGAAATAAAAAAAATTGAGCTTCATATCCCTTTAAGATGTTACAAACCAGATTACACTGCTTTGCATACAGCAGATGTGTATATGGTTTTGTTTTTTAATACACTGCACAAACATTTAAAAACATTACCAACTACAGCAACCAGATAACAAGGTTACCAACAACCCACTTAACATTGCAAATATGTTTGCTAATTTTTACAATGACCTATACAACCTGCCCTCCCATAGTAGAGTACAAGAAACTAGCTTACTTAAATAAATTCCTAGGACATAGTACACTTCAAGCAATAAACAGAGAAGAACTAGAAACCTTGAATGCCCCCGTATCCCAAGAAGAAATAAAAATAGATGTGATAATTCCTCAACTGTTTGCAGGGTACGGAAATTCCTAAGGAAATGTTAATGGCAAGGATAGCAGTTATCCACAAACCAGGAATAAATAGACAACACTGTCAAAACTATAGGCCCATTTCCCTGATTAATCAAAAAACATAATTTATGCTTACCTGATAAATGTATTTCTCTTGTAGTGTAGTCAGTCCACGGGTCATCCATTACTTATGGGATTATATCTCTTCCCCAACAGGAAGTTGCAAGAGGATCACCCAAGCAGAGCTGCTATATAGCTCCTCCCCTCACATGTCATATCCAGTCATTCGAC
>NC_069502.1:1116420644-1116422985 GCF_027579735.1 Bombina bombina | reverse complement strand
GGTAGGATTGGTGAAGATGGTCTTACTCAGTTACCTGAGATCATACATACGACGAACGTGGTAACTCTGAGATCAGCAATGTTTAGTTGGATTGCCACCATACTAGTCACGCCCCCTAACAAATGTTTGACATTTTTGCTTAAAAGGAATATGAAACCCAAAATGTCATTTTGGGATTCAGACAGAGGATACAATTTTTAAAAAAAGTTTCAATATACTTAAATTATCAAAATTTGCTTAATTCCCATGAGATTCTTTGAAGCGATACCTAGGTAAGAGTCTGGAGCACTAAATGGCAGAAAATATTGCTGCTATCTAGTGCTCTTGCAAATGGATAACATTCTTGCATATTGTGTTTCAGAGAACAAAGAAAACTTAAAAGTACATTAGCAAGTTGTTTAGAAAAAATGTGGGTATCATTTTTATAATAATTTATAAATTTTCCCATATGGTGAAAACTTACTTGAACTTTTAGATTAAAAATGTCAGAGCTTATCTAGGCAGAATGTATAATGTATATGAACAAAAAAACACACAAGAATGTTGTCCGTAAAAACAAATACTATAGAACGCTACAAAAATACAGTTTTAGCTTTTGTCAAGTGAAATCTATAATTACAGTCTTTTTATATTCTATGAAGCAGTTTATTTATAATGTTACCGCACCTTTAGAAGCAGGCAAGTCATTGTTTGCAGGCTGTAGTGAGTAAACAACGTCTCATGCACTGGCAAAATACAAAGCACTTAATCATATCTTACTGGGTAAGCAATCCTATTGACTGATACGAATCAAATAGGTTTTCCTCTATTTTTAATGGAATTAAGAAAGTAAATTTTTACAGAAAAGAATATGAATGTGTCGATTTTAATACAAGAAAGGGGCTGAAAAAATAAATTTAATGTAGGTACAAGCAAAGAATAATGAGACAAAAAAGGGTGTTTGTATAGAGGTTGTGTAAACCAAAAGGAAAATGTATTTATTTTCCCTTTATAACAGTAATTGCTGCCATCCCTTTAGAACAGTAATTGCTGTCGTACTATGGTGTCAAATGTTGCAGACATGTTTTGCAGTGATAAAAATTAAGACCCATAATTCACAAAGATCCCTGGAAGATCCTCAGATGACAAAATAAAATGGTCATTTTTTAGATGTAGCACACAATGTTAAAGGGACATTCCGGTCAAAATTTAAATGCACATAGCTGTATTACATTTTTTTTAATAGAAACCTATTACATAAACGCAACGGCCTACCTGAGTATTGTTGCTGACAATGTCCAGCCCTTTATGACTACAGTGTACCCATCTTCTGATTGCTACTTCCAGCAGGATAATGCACCATTTCACAAAGCTCAAATCATTTCAAACTGGTTTCTTGAAAAGGGCAATAAGTTCACTGTACTCCAATGGCCTCCACAGTCACTAGATCTCAATTCACAATTCAATAGAGCACCTTTGGGATGTGGTGGAACGGGAGATTCACATCATGGATGTGCAGCCGACAAATCTGCCGCAACTGTGTGATGCTATTATGTCAATATGGACCAAAATGTCTAAGGAATGTTTACAACACCTTGTTGAATCTATGCCAGCATTTTAAATACTGAAGCTGCTCAGAGTGTCAGTGGGGCTTGTATCATGTAAGCAATTAAATTGAGACCTTATCAGATGGTACAAGCACCTTATTTAAATACACTTCCGAAACAGCTACAGCTTTTATTAGAAGCATTTTTGCCAATACATGTATATTACAAAAATGCTTCTATCCAAAACTGAAATGAATTTGTGTGGATTCCAATTTTTTATGGAATGCCCCTTTAAGAGACTTTTCAATTTGTTTATTTTCTCAAATTGACTTCATTCTTTGGTATTCATTGTTGAAAGGCATATCTAGGTAGGCTCAAAGGGTAGCATTCGACTACTGGGAGCTAGATGGTGATTGGTGCTCGCTCCTAGGGCTAGATTTATTAAAGCTGAGGCGTACAGGGGCGTGTATACGCGTCCCTGTACGCCTCAGCTTGTCTGTGGCGGGGCGTAATTACCCGCAGGTATTTGACATTGCACACGAGCGCAATTTTGCGCTCGCGTGCAATCCCACCCCCTGCCTGTGAACAGCCAATCACGCACGGGCAGGAGCTGTCAATCTCCTCGGTCTGACTAGACCGAGGAGACTGAATTTCGCCACCTTAGAGGTGGCGAAGAGGTTAGGGAAGCGGCGGTCTGGTGACCGCTGCTTGATAAATGACGGCGAGCAAGTTCTTGTGAGAACTTGCAGCCGTAGGGCTTTAATAAATCTAGCCCCTAGTAGCAATTCCCTTTTTCACAGTTCAAACACCTTTAA
>NC_069502.1:1116242161-1116420444 GCF_027579735.1 Bombina bombina | reverse complement strand
TGCGGAGAGCAATACGCACAAGAGCTGCTGGTGCAACGCCGCCCCCTGCTGACTCGCGGCCAATCGGCCGCCAGCAGGGAGGTGTCATTCAACCCGATCCTATTCCATCGGGTTGAATTGCGGCAATTTCTGTCCGCCTCATCATAAAATAATTACAAGATTTTTAAACTAATTAGACCTACTCTAATCCCCATAACAAAATAAAAAGCCCCCCAAAATAAATAAAAGCCCTACCCTACACTAAATTACAAATAGCCCTTAAAAGGGCCTTTTGCGGGGCATTGCCCCAAAGTAATCAGCTCTTTTACCTGTAAAAAAAAAGTACAAATACCACCCCCAACATTAAAACCCACCACCCACACAACGAACTCTACTCTAAAACCCACCCAATCCCCCCCTTAAAAAAACCTAACACTAACCCCTTGAAGATCACCCTACCGTGAGACGTCTTCACCCAACCGGGCAGAAGTGGTCCTCCAACCGGGGAGAAGTCTTCATCCAGACGGCATCTTCTATCTTCATCCATCCGGCGCGGAGCGGGTCCATCTTCAAGACATCCGACGCGGAGCATCCTCTTCATCCGGAGTATTCTTACTAAATAACGGTACCTTTAAGTGACGTCATCCAAGATGGCGTCCCTTCAATTCCGATTGGCTGATAGAATTCTATCAGCCATTCGGAATTAAGGTAGAAAAAAATCCTATTGGCTGATGCAATCAGCCAATAGGATTGAAGTTCAATCCTATTGGCTGATCCAATCCTATTGGCTGTTCCTATCAGCCAATAGAATGCGAGCTCAATCCTATTGGCTGATTGCATCAGCCAATAGGATTTTTTCTACCTTAATTCCGATTGGCTGATAGAATTCTATCAGCCAATCGGAATTGAAGGGACGCCATCTTGGATGACGTCACATAAAAGTACCGTCATTTAGTAAGAAGACTCCGGATGAAGAGGATGCTCTGCGTCGGATGTCTTGAAGATGGACCCGCCCCACGCTGGATGGATGAAGATAGAAGATGCCATCTGGATGAAGACTTCTGCACGGTTGGATGAAGACTTCTGCCCGTCTGGAGGATCACTTCTGCCCGGTTGGAGGACCACTTCTGCCCGGTTGGGAGAAGACGTCTCACAGTAGGGTGATCTTCAAGGGGTTAGTGTTTTTTAAGGGGGTATTGGGTGGGTTTTAGAGTAGGGTTGGTTGTGTGGGTGGTGGGTTTTAATGTTGGGTGGGTATTTGTATTTTTTTTTTTACAGGTAGAAGAGCTGATTACTTTGGGGCAATGCCCCGCAAAAGGCCCTTTTAAGGGCTATTTGTAATTTAGTGTAGGGTAGGGCTTTTTTATTTTGTTAGGGGGATTAGAGTAGGTGTAATTAGTTTAAAAATCTTTTAATTATTTTATTATTTTCTGTAATTTAGTGTTTGTTTTTTTCGTACTTTAGATAATTTTATTTAATTGTATTAATTGTATTTAATTAGTTAATTAATTTATTATAGTGTAGTGTTAGGTGTAATTGTAACTTAGGTTTAGTTAGGTTTATTTTACAGGTAAATATGTCTTTATTTTAACTAGGTAGTTTATTAAATAGTTAATAACTATTTAATAACTATTCTACCTAGTTAAAATAAATACAGTTCCTGTAAATAAAAATAAACCCTAAGCTAGCTACAATGTAACTATTAGATTATATTGTAGCTATCTTAGGGTTTATTTTATAGGTATTTAGGTTTTAAATAGGAATAATTTAGTTAATTGTATTAATTTTATTTAGATTTATTGTAATTAGATTTAAGTATAGGGGAAGTTAGGGTTATGGTTAGACTAGGTTTAGGGGTTAATAACTTTATTATAGCGGTGGCGATGTTGTGGGCGGCAGATTAGGGGTTAATAAATGTAGTTAGGTTGCAGCGACACTTGGGGGGTGGCAGATTAGGGGTTAATAAATATAATGTAGGGTGGTTGGGCGGTGTCTGGAGCGGCAGATTAGGGGTTAATAATATAATGCAGGTGTCGCGATGTTGGGGGCGGCAGATTAGGGGTTAATAAGTGTAAGATTAGGGGTGTTTAGATTCGGGTTCAAGTTAGTGTGTAGACATAAATGTATTTTCCCCATAGGAATCAATCATAGGCTGCGTTATGGAGCTTTACGCTGCTTTTTTGCAGGTGTTAGGGTTTTTTTCAGCCGGCTCTCCCCCATTGATTCCTATGGTGAAATCGTGCACAAGCTCGTTTTATCAGCGCACCCGCTAACGTAAGCAGTGTTGGTATTGAGGTGAGATGTAGAGCTAAATTTTGCTCTTTCGCTCACTTTTTTGCGGTTAACGCCGGGTTTTCTAAAACAGGC
Source organism: Bombina bombina (assembly GCF_027579735.1). Classification (NCBI taxonomy): domain Eukaryota; kingdom Metazoa; phylum Chordata; class Amphibia; order Anura; family Bombinatoridae; genus Bombina; species Bombina bombina. The sequence goes on along the minus strand of NC_069502.1, from coordinate 1,116,418,098 downwards.
AATACCAGCGCTGTCTGTAAGTGAGCGGTGAGCATAAAACTGCTCGTTAGGCACTGCACAGCTTCTAACGCAAAAACTCGTAATCTAGGTGAATGATTTTTAAAAACACTATAGATTTAGAAAGCTATTTTTTCAGGACATCCTCAGATTGATTGTAATGGGCAGATATTGCTAGAAGACTTGATGCTGAATTGCTGCTTTGATTTCAGTACCCATTTTTTTCTTAACAAAAAAAAAACCGTAAGTAACAAAAGTTTAACACACTACATGCTGGTAATAGTTTCCAAGTCCCTTGGAGTCCTTTAAAGTAGATCTTCAGGGATCTTCAGTACAGTTTCAATTTTGTGTGGGTCCCATAAGAAACCCTCAGCAACAGATGATATACCCTTGGAAGGGAATTTGGGCTTGATGAAACTTGCATTTTCCAATCTTGGCATAAAGGCTGTGGTCTCGCAGACGTTGAAGCACTTACAGACATTGGTTCACATGTTCAGAAAAAGATTTGAGAGAAAATCAAGATATCGCCTAAATAGACTATTACAAAGTGATTTTCTGTAGTCATCGAAGATTTCATCCATAATATTTCTGGAATAAAGGCTTGAGTGTTACACAGGCCAAATGGCATTACCAGGTACTCGTAATGGCGGTAACAAGTATTAAATGCTGTCTTCCACTCATCTCCCTGCTTGATACGGATTTAAGTTATATGACCACCAAGATCGAGTTTTTGTAAAAAAACGGAAGCACACCCTTAAGTACCTGAAAAAGTGCCAAGATCAGCAGCAATGGATATTAATTCTTTAAGGTGATTTGATGAGCCCACAATAATCCATGCAAGGTCAAAGGCCTCTGTCCCTCTTTTCCACACAAAAAAACATAATTTATGTTTATCTGATAAATTTCTTTCTTTCCGGATAATGGGTGAGTGCCACAATGTCATCAATTACTGTGGGAACCAATACCCAAGCTAGAGGACACGGATGACTAGGAGGGAAAAAGACAGGTGGACCTAAACAGAAGGCACCACCCGCTTAAAGCACCTTCCTCCCCAAAAAAGCCCCAACTGAGGCAAAAGTATCAATTTAGAAAATTAGAAAAAAGTGTGCAGAGAGGAAAATCCGTTTCACAGAAGCTTCATTTTTGAAAGCCCAAGAAGACGAGACAGTCCTAGTGGAATGAGCTGTAAACTCTCTCAGGAGGCTGCTGTCCATCAGTCTCATAAGCAAAACGAATCATACTTCTCAACCAAAAGCAAAGAGTAGTAGCAGTAGCCTTCTGACCCTTAACGCTTTTCCTGAGAAACAAACAAAAAGGGCAGAAGACTGGCGAAAATCCTTAGTCGCCCTGTAAATAGAATTTATAAAGCACGCACTACATTCAAGTTGTACAACAGATGCTCCATTATGAGAAGAAGAATTGAGACAGAGAGAAGGAACAACAATTTCCTGATTAATATTCCCTCTGAAACCACTTTAGGAAGAAAACCCAACCTTGTACGTAGGACCACCTCATCCGCATGAAAGATAAGGTTAAGGAGAATCATACTGCAAAGCCAAGAGTTCCAAAACTCTTCCTCGCAGAAGAGATGGCAACAATAAACAAAACCTTCCAAGATAACAATTTAATATCTATGGAATAAATTGGCTCAAACGGAGGCCTGCTGCAAAACCTTAAAGGGACATTATACACTTCATTTTTTCTTTGCATAAATGTTTTGTAGATGATCTATTTATATAGCCCATAAAGGTTTTTTTCAAAATAAATGTATAGTTTTGCTTTATTTTTAAATAACATTGCTCTGATTTTCAGACTCCTAACCAAGCCCCAAAGTTTTATGTGAATAATGTCAGCTACCTTCTTCCAGCTTGCTCTTGTTTTGTGTAAAGGGTCTTTTCATATGCAAAAGAAGGGGGGAGGGGGGGGTAGTGTGTATAATTTGGCCACTTGCAGTGGGCTTTCCAGCTACCTTTTAAACAGAGCCAAACTGACAGCTTATAAGTAAGTTTTTTAAACAGTTTTATACTGGATTTTTTATATCAGTATCTGTGCATCTTATTCTTTATAAGTAGTGTCTATTAAATGCAGTTATAAGGAAAATGAGTGTTATACTGTCCCTTTAAGAACAAGGTTAAAGGACAGTTTACTCAAAATGTTCTCCATTTAAATTGTTTCTAATTATCCATATTACCTGCTTGAGTATTTTAAAATGTATTACAAGTAGCTCCTTTACCCCTATTTTGGCCTTTGAAATAGCTATATTTAGCCTGTGGTATCCCAACCTATACTGAAAGTTTGATACTGGAGTCCTCAGCTATTGAATAGGCCTAAGTAAACACAGACAGCAGAAGAAATGGACACTCCCAGTGTTGGTACAATATAGTAAGTAATAACATGATAATTTTTCCATTGTTCTCTCTATATATTGAGCTTTAGTTTTCCACACAAATATAAGATAAGGAGAGCAAGTGCGTATACACAAAGTGATAACCTAATGAGATATTATATTACCTGAAGCTCAACCCATTTTATAGGCTGTGGTTTAAAAGCACAAAACCAGGCTACTTCATATACACAAATAAAACTGAAATGCAATTTGTCATACATTTTATACTCTGTGGCTGGTAAACAAGTAATCGAAAATACATTAATATAAAAACAATTTTACAATGAACTGTCCCTTTAAGACTCCATGGAGGGAGTTACAGACTTAAACACAGGCTTGATTCTGACCAAGGCCTGACAAAAAGATTGAACATCTGGCACAGACCGCCTAACGCTTATGCATTAGAATAGATAAAGCAGAAATTTGACCTTTCAGAGTACTGATTGACAACCCCTTCTTCAGACCCTCCTGAAGAAAAGACAAAATTCTAGGAATCCTAACCCTACTCCAAGGGTAGCCCCTTAGATTCACACCAATAAAGGTATTTACGCCATACCTTATGGTAAATCTTCCGAGTAACAGGCTTGCAAGCTTGAATTACGGTCTCAATGACCGATTCAGAAAAACCACGCTTAGACAAAACTAAGCGTTCAATCTCCCAGCAGTCAGTTTCAGAGAAACGAGATTTGGATGGAAGAAAGAACCCCAAGTTTAGAAGGTCCTTCCTCAGAGGCAGCCTCAAAGGAGGCAGAGATGACATGTTCACTAGTCTGCATACCAGATCCTGCGAGACCATGCAGGAGCTATTAGAATTGCCAACGCTCTCTCCTGTTTGATACGAGCAATGACGGAGTAAACAGATAAACTAGATCAAACTTTCAAGGCAATGCCAGGGCATCTATCAGAGCTGCCTGCGGATCTCTTGACCTTAAACCGTACCTTGGAAGCTTGGGGTTCTGCCGAAATGCCACCAGATCCAACTCCAGCATCCACCATTTGAGGGTTAAACTGGAGAACACCTCTGGATGGAGAGCCCACTCCCCAGGATGAAAAGTCTGTCTGTTTAGAAAATCTGCTCCCAATTGTCTACTCGCTGGTATGTGGATTGCAGATAGACAACAATCATGAACTTCCTCCCACTGAAATAATCCGAGCCACTCCTCATGGCTAAGGAACTCGGAGTTCCTCCCTGGAGGTTGATGTAAAAGCCCACAGAGGTGATATTGTCCGACTGAAATCTGATAAATCGGGCTAAAGCCAACTGAGGCCTAGTTATCAGAGAATTGTAAATCGCTCACAAATCCAATATGTTTATGGGAAGAGCAGACTCCTCCCGAGTCCATAATCCTTCGCGCCTTTAACAAGTCCCTGACTGCTCCCCCAACCTAACAGAGGCTTGGCATTTGTGGTTACAATCACCCAAGAAGGTCTCCGGAAGCATGTGCCCTGAGACAGATGTTCCTGAGAAAACAACTATGGAAGAGAGTCTCTTGTTAACACGTCTAGATCTATCCTCTGGGACAGATCCAAATAGTTTCCATTCCATTGCTTGAGCATGCATAATTGCAGAGCTCTCAAATGGTATGAAGCAAAAGGAATGATGTCCATGGAAGCAACCATCAAACCAATTACTTCCATACATTGGGCTACAGATGGCCGAAAAGTACACTGAAGAGAGAGGCAAGCATAGAAAATTTTTGTACTTCCTGACCTCCATCAGAAAAATCTTAATAGAATCTATTATAGTCCCTAAGAACACTACCCTTGTAGCTGGAACAAGGGAACTCTTTCCCAGATTCACTTTCCATCCGTGGGAACGTAGAAAAGATAACAAGATCTCTGTATGGGAGCTTGCTAATTGAAAAGATGGCGCCTAAACCAGAATGTCGTCTAAGTAAGGTGCCACTGTAATTCCCATTGACCTGATCACTGCCAAGAGAGCTCCAGAACGTTTGATAACATTCTGGGAGCTATGGCAAGGCCAAACGGAAGAGCCACAAACTGAAAGTGTTTGTCTAGAAAAGCGAATCTCAGAAATTTGTGATGATCCCTGTGAATTGGAACTTGAAGATAAGCGTCCTTTAGGTCTATGGTCGTCATGAACTGAGCTGCCTGAACCAAAGGAAGAATGGACCGAATGGTGGAAACTTTTGAGACACTTTAGGTCTTAAATGGGACGAAAAACACAATTTATGTAAGAACTTACCTGATAAATTTGTTTCTTTCATAGTGGCAAGAGTCCATGAGCTAGTGAGTGGGATATACATTCCTACCAGGAGGGGGCAAAGTATTTCCAAACCTCAAAATGCCTATAATACACCTCCCACCTCACTCATACCTTAGTTTAATGTGTAGCCAAGTAATGAGGTGTAAAAGAAGGAGTAAAAAGCATACAAAAATTGGAACTGGAAAAAATAAAGTGTTTTATACAAAAAATCATAACCACAAAAAAATAGGGTGGGTCTCATGGACTATTCCCACTATGAAAGAAATGAATTTATCAGGTAAGTTCTTACATAAATTATGTTTTCTTTCATGTAAGTGGCAAGAGTCCATGAGCTAGTGACGTATGGGATATAATACCCAAGATGTGGAAATCCACGAGTCACTATAGAGGGAGGGATAAAATAACAGCTAAATCCGCTGAGAAATTAAATCCAAAAAAATTATAAGTTTTCTTTTAAAAAATTTAAAACAACTCATATCAAAGGCACTAGAATCAAACTGAGACAACTACCTGAAGAACCTTTCTACCAAGGCTGCTTCAGAAGAAGTCAAACACATCAAAATGGTAAAATTTAGTAAAAATATGCAAAGATGCTGCCAAGTTGCTGCTTTGCAAATTTTATCACTTAAAGGGACACAAAACCCACATTTTTTCTTTTATGATTTAGAAAGAGAATGCATTTTTAAACATCTTTCTAATTTACTTCTATTATCTAATTTGTTTTATTCTCTTGATATTATTAGCTGAAAAGGCATATCTAGATATGCTCAGAAGTTGCTGATTGGTTGCTGCACATGGAAGCCTCATGTGATTGGCTCACCCATGTGCATTTCTTTTCTTCAAATAAGGATATCTAAAAAAATGAAGCAAAATAAATAATAGAAGTAAATTGTAATATTGTTTAAATTTGTATGTTCTATCTGAATCATGAAAGACAGATTTTGGGTTTAGTGACCCTTTAAGCTTCATTCTTAAAAGCCCAAGAAGTGTCAACAGATCTAGTAGATTGAGCTGTAATTCTCTGAGGCGGAGACTGCCCCAAACAATCTTTGTGAATCAAAAGCTTCAACCAAGATGCCAGAGAAATGGCAGAGGCTTTCTGACCTTTCCTAGAGCCAGAAAAAAATAACAAATAGACAAGAAGTCTTTCTGAAATCTTTAGTAGCCTCAACATAATATTTCAAAGCTCTTACCACATCCAAAGATGTAAAGACCTTTGAAAAGTATTCTTAGGATTAGGACACAAAGAAGGAACAACAATTTCCCTATTAATGTTGTTAGAATTCACAACTTTAGGCAAAAATTTAAATGAAGTCCGCAAAACAGCTTTATCTTTTGGAAAATCAGATAAGGAGACTCACAAGAGAGAGCAGACAATTTAGAAACTCGTTTAGCAGAAGAGATGGCCAAAAGAAATAACACTTTCCAAGAAAGTAATTTAAAATACAATGATGTATAGGCTCAAAAGAAGGAGCCTGTAAAATCTTCAAAACCAAATTGAGACTCCAAGGAGAATAGATTTAATAACAGTGTTAACAAAACAGTGAATATCAGGAAGTTCAGCAATATTTCTATGAAATAAGACAGATAAAGCAGAAATGTGTCCTTTCAACGTATTTGCAGACAAACCCTTATCCATACCATCCTGAAAGGGACAGTCAAGTCCAAAAAAAACTTTCATTTTTCAAATAGGGCATGTAATTTTAAACAACTTTCCAATTTACTTTTATCAACAATTTTGCTTTGTTCTCTTGGTATTCTAGTTGAAAGCTAAACCTAGAAAGGCACATACGATAATTTCTAAGCCCTTGAAGGCCGCCTCTATTTTATTTACTTTTCACAGCAGGGGAGAGCAAGCTCATGTAGGCCATATAGATAGCATTGTGATCACGCCCGTGGCTAGTGGCAGACACTGCACTAATTGGCTAAAATGCAACTATATGCAAAATAACTAAAAGCCATGTGATTAGGGGCGGTCAGAAGATGCTTAGATACAAGTTAGTCACAAAAGTAAAAAGTGTATTAATATAACAGTGTTGGTTTTGCAAAAAACTGGGGAATGGGTAATAAAGGGATTATCTATCTTTTTAAACAACAAAAATTCTGGTGTTGACTGTCCCTTGAAGAAACTGTAAAATCCTAGGAATTCTGAAAGAATGCCAAGAATAATTATGAGTGGAACACCATAAAATATAGGTTTTCCAAACCTGATGATACATTTTCCTTGAAACAGACTTACGAGCCTGTATCACAGTACTAATCACTGAGTCAGAAAAACCTCTATGACTAAGCACTAAGCGTTCAATTTCCATACCTTCAAATTTAGAGATTTGAGATCCTGATGGAAAAACATAATTTATGTAAGAACTTACCTGATAAATTAATTTATTTCATATTGGCAAGAGTCCATGAGCTAGTGACGTATGGGATATACATTCCTACCAGGAGGGGCAAAGTTTCCCAAACCTCAAAATGCCTATAAATATACCCCTCACCACACCCACAATTCAGTTTAACGAATAGCCAAGAAGTGGGGTGATAAGAAAGGAGCGAAAGCATCAAACAAGGAATTGGAATAATTGTGCTTTATACAACAAAATCATAACCACCACAAAAAAGGGTGGGCCTCATGGACTCTTGCCAATATGAAAGAAATGAATTTATCAGGAAAGTTCTTACATAAATTATGTTTTCTTTCATGTAATTGGCAAGAGTCCATGAGCTAGTGACATATGGGATAGCAGATACCCAAGATGTGGAACTTCCACGCAAGAGTCACTAGAGAGGGAGGGATAAAATAAAGACAGCCAATTCCGCTGAAAAAACAATCCACAACCCAAATCAAAAAGTTTTAATCTTTATAATGAAAAAAACTGAAATTATAAGCAGAAGAATCAAACTGAAACAGCTGCCTGAAGTACTATTCTACCAAAAACTGCTTCTGAGGAAGAAAAAACATCAAAATGGTAGAATTTAGTAAAAGTATGCAAAGAAGACCAAGTTGCTGCTTTGCAAATCTGATCAAAAGAAGCTTCATTCTTAAAAGCCCAGGAAGGAAGTAGAAACTGACCTAGTAGAATGAGCCGTAATCCTCTGAGGAGGGGATTTACCCGACTCCACATAAGCATGATGAATCAAAAGCTTTAACCAAGACGCCAAAGAAATGGCAGAAGCCTTCTGACCTTTCCTAGAACCAGAAAAGATAACAAATACAGGGAGTGCAGAATTATTAGGCAAGTTGTATTTTTGAGGATTAATTTTATTATTGAACAACAACCATGTTCTCAATGAACCCAAAAAACTCATTAATATCAAATCTGAATATTTTTGGAAGTAGTTTTTAGTTTGTTTTTAGTTATAGCTATTTTAGGGGGATATCTGTGTGTGCAGGTGACTATTACTGTGCATAATTATTAGGCAACTTAACAAAAAACAAATATATACCCATTTCAATTATTTATTTTTACCAGTGAAACCAATATAACATCTCAACATTCACAAATATACATTTCTGACATTCAAAAACAAAACAAAAACAAATCAGTGACCAATATAGCCACCTTTCTTTGCAAGGACACTCAAAAGCCTGCCATCCATGGATTCTGTCAGTGTTTTGATCTGTTCACCATCAACATTGCGTGCAACAGCAACCACAGCCTCCCAGACACTGTTCGGAAGAGGTGTACTGTTTTCCCTCCTTGTAAATCTCACATTTGATGATGGACCACAGGTTCTCAATGGGGTTCAGATCAGGTGAACAAGGAGGCCATGTCATTAGATTTTCTTCTTTTATACCCTTTCTTGCCAGCCACGCTGTGGAGTACTTGGACGCGTGTGATGGAGCATTGTCCTGCATGAAAATCATGTTTTTCTTGAAGGATGCAGACTTCTTCCTGTACCACTGCTTGAAGAAGGTGTCTTCCAGAAACTGGCAGTAGGACTGGAGTTGAGCTTGACTCCATCCTCAACCCGAAAAGGCCCCACAAGCTCATCTTTGATGATACCAGCCCAAACCAGTACTCCACCTCCACCTTGCTGGCGTCTGAGTCGGACTGGAGCTCTCTGCCCTTTACCAATCCAGCCACGGGCCCATCCATCTGGCCCATCAAGACTCACTCTCATTTCATCAGTCCATAAAACCTTAGAAAAATCAGTCTTGAGATATTTCTTGGCCCAGTCTTGACGTTTCAGCTTGTGTGTCTTGTTCAGTGGTGGTCGTCTTTCAGCCTTTCTTACCTTGGCCATGTTCTGAGTATTGCACACCTTGTGCTTTTGGGCACTCCAGTGATGTTGCAGCTCTGAAATATGGCCAAACTGGTTTTCTCAGTTCATGGGCAGTTATTTTGCACCTTGGTTTTTCCACACGCTTCTTGCGACCCTGTTGACTATTTTGAATGAAACGCTTGATTGTTCGATGATCACGCTTCAGAAGCTTTGCAATTTTAAGAGTGCTGCATCCCTCTGCAAGATATCTCACTATTTTTACTTTTCTGAGCCTGTCAAGTCCTTCTTTTGACCCATTTTGCCAAAGGAAAGGACGTTGCCTAATAATTATGCACACCTGATATAGGGTGTTGATGTCATTAGACCACACCCCTTCTCATTACAGAGATGCACATCACCTAATATGCTTAATTGGTAGTAGGCTTTTGAGCCTATACAGCTTGGAGTAAGACAACATGCATAAAGAGGATTATGTGGTCAAAATACTCATTTGCCTAATAATTCTGCACTCCCTGTAGACTAGAAGTCTTTCTGAAATCTTTAGTAGCTTCAACATAATATTTCAAAGCTCTTACTACATCTAAAGAATGTAAAGATCTCCTCCAGAGAATTCTTAGGATTAGGACACAACGAAGGGACAACAATTTCTCTACTAATGTTGTTAGAATTCACAACTTTAGGTAAAAATTTAAATGAAGTCCGCAAAACCGCCTTATCCTGATGAAAAATCAGAAAAGGAGACTCACAAGAAAGAGCAGATAACTCAGAAACTCTTCTAGCAGAAGAGATGGCCAAAAGGAACAAGACTTTCCAAGAAAGTAATTTTAATGTCCAGAGAATGCATAGGCTCAAACAGAGGAGCCTGTAAAGCCTTCAAAACCAAATTAAGACTCCAAGGAGGAGAGATTGACTTAATGACAGGCTTGATACGAACTAAAGCCTGTACAAAACAATGAATATCAGGAAGATTAGCAATTTTTCTGTGAAACAGAACAGAAAGAGCAGAGATTTGTCCTTTCAAGGAACTTGCAGACAAACCCTTATCCAAACCATCCTGAAGAAACTGTAAAATTCTAGGAATTCTAAAAGAATGCCAAGAGAATCTATGAGAGAACAAACCAAGAAATGTAAGTCTTCCAAACTCTGAATAAATCTTTCTTGACACAGATTTACGAGCCTGTAACATAGTATTAATCACTGAGTCAGAGAAACCTCTATGACTAAGTATTAAGCGTTCAATCTCCATACCTTCAAATTTAATGATTTGAGATCCTGATGGAAAAATCGGCCTTGAGATAGAAGGGTCTGGCCTTAACGGAAGTGTCCAAGGTTGGCAACTGGCCATCCGAACGAGATCCGCATACCAAAACCTGTGTGCCATGCTGGAGCCACCAGCAGTACAAACGAACGCTCCATTAGGATTTTGGAAATCACTTTTGGAAAAAGAACTAGAGGAGGAAAGATATAAGCAGGTTAATAATTCCAAGGAAGTGACAACGCATCCATCGCTTCCGCCTGAGGATCCCTGGTTCTGGACAGATACCTGGGAAGTTTCTTGTTTAGATGAGAAGCCATCAGATCTATTTCTGGAAGTCCCCAGATTTGAACAATCTGAAGAAATACCTCTGGGTGAAGAGACCATTCACCCGGATGTAACGTCTGGCAACTGAGATAATCCGCTTCCCAATTGTCTATAACTGGGATGTGAACCGCAGAGATTAGACAGGAGCTGGATTCCGCCCATACAAGTATCCGAGATACTTCTTTCATAGCCTGAGGACTGTGAGTCCCACCTTGATGATTGACATATGCCACGGTTGTGACATTGTCTGTCTGAAAACAAATAAAACAATTCTCTCTTCAAAAGAGGCCAGAACTGAAGAGCTCCGAAATTCGCACGGAGTTCAAAATGTTGATTGGTAATCTCGCCTCCTGAATTCCCAAACCCCCTGTGCTGTCAGAGATCCCCATACAGCTCCCCAACTGGAAAGACTCGCATCTGTTGTGATCACAGTCCAGGTTGGACGAACAAAGGAGGCCCCTTGAACTAAACGATGGTGATCCAACCACCAAGTCAGAGAAAAACGAACATTGGGATTTAAGGATATTTATGTGATATCTTTGGATAATCCCTGCACCATTGGTTCAGCATACAAAGCTGGAGAGGTCTCATGTGAAAACGAGCAAAGGGATCGCGTCCGATGCTGCAGTCATGAGACCTAAAATTTCCATGCACAAAGCTACCGAAGGGAATGATTGAGACTGAAGGTTTCGACAAGCTGAAACCAATTTCAGACGTCTCTTGTCTGTTAGAGACAAAGTGATGGATACTGAATCTATTTGGAAACCCTTTTGGGGTCTGAGGAATCAAGGAACTCTTTGGTAAATTGATCCTCCAACCATGTCTTTGAAGAAACAACACAAGTTGATTCGTGTGAGATTCTGCAGAATGTAAAGACTGAGCAAGTACCAAGATATCGTCCAAATAAGGAAATACCGCAATACCCTGCTCTCTGATTACAGAGAGAAGGGCACCAAGAACCTTTGAAACGATCCTTGGAGCTGTTGCTAGGCTAAAAGGAAGAGCAACAAATTGGTAATGCTTGTCTAGAAAAGAGAATATCCAGGAACTGATAGTGATCTGGATGAATAGGAAATATGCAGATATTGCATCCTGTAAGTCTATTGTGGACATATAATGCCCTTGCTGAACAAAAGGCAGAATAGTCCTTATAGTCACCATTTTGAATGTTTGGTATCCTTACATAACGATTCAATATTTTTAGATCCGGAACTGGTCTGAAAGAATTCTCCTTCTTTGGTACAATGAACAGATTTGAGTAAAACCCCAGGCCCCGTTCCAGAGCTGGATCTGGCACAATTACCCCAGCTGACTCAGGTCTGAAACACATTTCAGAAACGCCTGAGGCCTTTACTGGGTTTACTGGAATGCGTGAGAGAAAAAATCTTCTCACAGGTGGTATTACCTTGAAACCTATTCTGTACCCTTGAGAAACAATGTTCTGAATCCAAAGATTTTGAATCGAATTGATCCAAACATCTTTGAAAAAATCGTAACCTGCCCCCTACCAGCTGTGCTGGAATGAGGGCCGCACCTTCATGCGGATTTGGGAGCTGGTTTTGATTTTCTAAAAGGCTTGGATTTATTCCAGACTGGAGAAGGTTTCCAAACGGAAGCTGTTCGTTTCCAAACGGAAACTGTTCCTTTAGGGGAAGGGTCAGGCTTCTGTTCCTTATTCTGACGAAAGGAACGAAAATGATTAGCAGCCCTATATTTACCCTTAGATTTTTTTATCCTGAGGCAAAAAAGCTCCCTTTCCCCCAGTAACAGTTGAAATTATAGAATCCAACTGAGAACCAAATAATTTATTACCATGGAAAGAAAGAGAAAGCAACGTTGACTTAGAAGTCATATCTGCATTCCAAGACTAAAATAGCTAAATACATATACCTGACATCAATTCTAATGATATAAAAAATGTCATCACAAATAAAGTTATTAGCATGTTGAAGAAGTTTAACAATGCTATAAGCATTATGGTCTGACACTTGTTGCGCTAAAGCCTCCAACTAGAAGGTGGAAGCCGCAGCAACATCAGCCAAAGAAATAGCAAGTCTAAGAAGATTACCTGAACATAAATAAGCCTTCCTTAGAAAGGATCCTTAAAAGAAGTACTATCTGCCATAGGAATAGTAGTATGTTTAGCAAGAGTAGAGATAGCCCCATCAACTTTGGGGATTTTTTCCCAAAACTCTAATCTATCAGACGGCAAAGGGTACAATTTCTTAAACCTTGGAGAAGGAGTAAATGACGTACCAAGACTATTCCATTCCCTAGAAATTACTTCTGAAATAGCATCAGGAACTGGAAAAACTTCTGGAATAACTACATGAGGTTTAAAAACCGAATTTAAACATTTATTAGATTTAATATCAAGAGGACTAGACTCCTCCATATCTAATGCAATCAACACTTCTTTCAGTAAAGAACGAATAAACTCAATCTTAAACAAATATGAAGATTTATCAGTGTCAATATCTGAGGCAGAATCTTCTGAACCAGATAGATCCTCATCAGAGATAGATAAGTCAGAATGATGGCAGTCATTTAAAAATTCATCTCAAATATAAGAAGTTTTAAAAGACCTTTTACGTTTACTAGAAGGAGGTATAACAGACAGAGCCTTCCGAATAGAATGAGAAACAAATTCTTTTACATTAACAGGAACATCCTGAACATTAGATGTTGAAGGAACAACAACAGGTAATGGATTATTACTAATGGAAATATTATCCGCGTTTGATAGTTTATCATGACAACTAACACAAACTACAGCTGGAGGAACAGTTACCAAAAGTTTACAACAAATGCACTTAGGTTTGGTAGAACCAACATCAGGCAGCGTCTTTCCAGAAGTAGATTCTGATCCAGGGTCAGGTAGTGACATCTTGCAATATGTAAAAGAAAAAACAACATATAAAGCAAAATTATCAAATTCCTTAAATGACAGTTTCAGGAATGGGAAAAATGCAAAACAAAACAAGCCTCTAGAAACCAGAAGCAACTAAAAGTGAGACTGAAATAAAGTGAAAAAACTGGCGCCAAGTATGACGCCCACATTTTTTGGAGCCAAAAATGTCTGCAACAAACACGAGTCAAAAATGATGCAACTACGATGCCGGAAATGACGTAATTCTCGCGACAAAAAAGTCTTGCGCCAAAAATGAAGCAATAAATTCTAGCATTTTCTGCACCCGCGAGCCTAACAGCCCGCAATTTAGAAGAAAAAAGTAAATTGAAAATTTTAAGGTAAGGAAAAAATTTAATTCATATGCATTTTCCCAAAAAATGAAACTGACAGTCTGAAAGAAGGAACACTGATTGACCTGAATAATGGCAAATATAAGTTTAAAACATATATTTAGAACTTTACATATAAAGTGCCAAACCATAGCTTAGAGTGTCATAAATAAAATAAGACTTACTTACCCTAAGGCACTCATCTACATATAGTAGATAGCCAAACCAGTACTGAAACGAGAATCAGTAGAGGTAATGGTATATAAGAGTATATCGTCGATCTGAAAAGGGAGGTAGGAGAAGAAATCTCTACGACCGATAACAGAGAACCTATGAAATAGATCCCCTAGAGGAAGACCATGGTATTCAAATAGGCAATACTCTCTTCACATCCCTCTGACATTCACTGCACTCTGAGAGGAAAACCGGGCTTCAGCCTGCTGTGAAGCGCATATCAACGAAGAAATCTAGCACAAACTTACTTCACCACCTCCATGGGAGGCAAAGTTTGTAAAACTGAATTGTGGGTGTGGTGAGGGGTATATTTATAGGCATTTTGAGGTTTGGGAAACTGCCCCTCCTGGTAGGAATGTATATCCCATACGTCACTAGCTCATGGACTCTTGCCAATTACATGAAAGAAAACAGCTCTTGAGACAGAAGGTGTGGCCTTAAAGGAAGAGGCCAAGGCTGGCAACTGGATATCCGGACAAGATCTGCATACTAAAACCTGTGAGGCCATGTTGGTCCTATCAGAAACACATGCAATTATTCCATTATGATCTTGGAGATCACCCTTGGAAGAAGAACCAGAGGCAGAAAAAGCAGGCTGGTAAAACCAAGGAACTGCTAAAGCATCCACTATCTCTGCCTGAGGATCCCTGGACTTGGAAAGGTACCTGGGAAGCTTCTTGTTTAGACGAGAGGCCATCAGATCTATTTCTGGAAGACCCCACATCTGTACAAGATGAAAAAACACATCTGGATGGAGAGACCCCTCCCCTGGATGAAAGTCTGATGGCTGAGATAATCCGCTTCCCAATTGGGAACCTGGGATATGAATCGCAGAAATTTGACAAGAGTTGGATTCCGCCCAAGAAAGTATCTTCATTGCTGAAGGACTATGAGTCTCTCCTTGATGATTGACATGGAGTTCTAAAATATTGATTGGTAACCTCGCCTCTTGAGGATGCCAAACCAATTGTGCTGTCAGAGACCCCAGACAGCCCCCCAACTTGTGAGACTTGCATCGGTTGTGATCACAGTCCAGGTAGGACGAACAAATGAGGCCCCTTGAACAATAAGGTGATGGTCTAACCACAAAGTCAGAGAGAGTTAAGTGTTGGGATTTAAGAATATCAGTTGTGATATCTGAGTATAATCCCTGCACCATTGGTGCAACATGCAAAGCTGTAGAGGCCTCATATGAAAATGAGCATAGGGTATCTCGTCCGGTGCTGCAGTCATGAGATCTAAAACTTCCATGCACATAGCTACTGAAGGGAATAATAGAGACTGAAGGTTTAGACAGTTAAAACTAACTTAATTCGTCTCTTGTCTATCAGAGACAGAGTGATGGACACTGAATTTATCTGGAAACCTAAAAAGGTGACCCTTGTCTGAGGAATCAAGAAACTCTTTTGTAAATAGATCCTCCAACCATGTTTTTTTAAGAAACCACAATAGTTGTTTTGTGTGAGATTCTGCTAAATGAAAAGATTGTGCTAGTACCAAGATATCGTCCAAATAAGGAAACCCCACAATACCCTGCTCTCTGATTACAGATAGAAGGGCACCGAGAACCTTCAAAAAGATTCTCTGAGCTGTCGCTAGGCCAAACATAAGAGCGACAAATTGGTAATGCTTGTCTAGAAAAGAGAATCTCAGAAAACGATAGTGGTCAGGATGAATTGGAATGTGAAGATATAGTCCTTATAGTCACCATCTTGAAAGTTGGGACTCTTACAAAACGATTTAAAAATTTCAGATCCAGAATTGGTCTGAACGAATCTTCTTTCTTTGAGACAATAAATAGATTTGAATAAAAACCCAAACCCCGTTCCTGCAGAGGAACTGGAACAATCACCCCTGAAAACTCTAGGTCTGAAACACATTTCCTAAAAGCCTGAGCCTTCACAGGGTTTGTTGGAACATGAGAAAGAAAGAATCTTCCCATGGGAGGTCTTATTCTGAAACCTATTCGATACCCCTAAGAAACAATATTATGAATCCACTGATTATGAACAGAAACTGTCCAAATGTGTTGAAATAATTTCAATCTGTCCCCCACCAGTTGAACTGGTTTAAGGGCCGCACCTTCATGCAGTCTTAGGGGCTGGATTTGTTTTTTTATAAGGCTTTGATTTTTTCCAATTTGGAGATGGTCTCCAATTTGAACCAGAGGCCTTAGGGGGAAGGAGAGGTCTTTTGTTCTCTATTCTGACGAAAAGGAAGGAAAACTATTTAATATCAATCTTAATGACATCAAATATAGCATCACAAATGAAATGATTAGCATGTTGAAGTAAAAGAGCAATGCTAGACAATTCAGGATCTGTTAACTGTTGAGCTAAACTGTCCAACCAAAAAGTTGAAGCAGCAACAACATCAGCCATAGAAATAGTAGGTCTAAGAATATAGCTAGTTTGTAAATATGCTTTTCTACGATAGGATTCAATCTTCCTATCTAAAGGATCCTTAAAGGAAGTACTATCTTTCATAGGAATAGTAGTACGTTTAGCAAGAGTAGAAATAGCCCCATCAATCTTAGGGACTTTTTCACAAAACTCTAAATTAGCCACAGGTAAAGGATATAGCTTTTAAACATAGAAGAAGGGTTAAAAGAAGCACCAAGTTTAGACCATTCTTTAGTAAACATATGAGAGATAGCATCTAGAATAGGAAAAACTTCAGGAGTAACCTCAGAGGTTTTAAAAACAGAATTCAAATGTTTGCTATTCTCTATCTCTATCCTCAATACCAAAAGTAAACAATACTTCCTTTAATAAAGAACGAATATATTCAATCTTAAAAAGAAAGGTTGATTTATCAATTTCAGTCTATGAAGTAGGATCCCCTAAGCCAGAGAAATCCTCATCAGAAGATACTTCAGTATGCTGTCGATCAATACAAACTTCATTAGATTTATGAGAAGTTAGGAGAGACCTTTTACATTTATTTGAAGGCGGAATAGCAGTCATAGCCTTCTCTATAGCTGCAGCAATATAATTTTTCAAATCTACAGGAATATCATGTACATTAGACTGTGAATGATTAACAGTAGATGTATTTGTACTTATAGAAACATTATCAGCATGTAATAAAATGTTGCAATAAAAAGTAACATTCTGCGTCATCGCAAGCCTAAGCCCACAAAAATTTTTAAAAAACTGACTCCAAGTTACAACTAACTGGAACCCCTGGTAAGCCTAAAAATTCCCATAAACATAATTTCCATGCTGAAACTGTTATACTGCAAAGGGAAATACCCAGACCTGACTTATTGCAAATATATACATTTAAAACTTTATAAGATAAAGTGCCAAAGATAGCTGAGAGTATCTTAAAAAAATATATATACTTACCAGAAGACACCCATCCACATATAGCAGACAGACAAACCAGTACTAAAACATATCAGCAGAGGTAATGGTAGAGGAGTATAATGTTGATCTGTAAAGGGAGGCAGCAGATGAATCCATGCGGCTGATTTACAGAGAGCCTTAGAATAGATTTCCCATAGGTGAAAACATGGCATCATCAGGCAATACTCCCTTCACATCCCTCAGACAAACACTGTACTTTGAGAGGAACTGGGCTTCAATATCCTTAGAAGCGCCTATCAGAGGAAAATCAAGCAAAACTTGCTTCACCACCTCCATGAGAGGCAAAGTTTGTAAAACTAAGGTATGAGTGAGGTGGGAGGTGTATTTATAGGCATTCTGAGGTTCGGGAAACTTTGCCCCCTCCTGATAGGAATGTATATCGTGCAGGGAAGCGGTGCCGCTCCAGTTCGACAGTCGAAGGCAGGAACCAAGGGCCAATCCGAGCAGTACTCCAAATTCTGGAATAGTGCAAACGTGCGCCATATGCAACAGCGTGGTGCCAACCACAAGATGGCCGAGCTAACCGGAACAAAGTCAAAGAAAAAGAGGAACAGGCAGCACTCCAATATTAAGGGTAAAAGACGATCCTTTATTCCATAGTAATAAAAACAACAACACTCATAGTGCAAAACATGGTCTGGAGGAGGAGACCTTACATGTTTCGTGCCATGCGGCATTTAATCATAGGCTTGTGATTAAGTGCCTCCTCCAGACCATGTTTTGCACTATGAGTGTTGTTGTTTTTGGAATAAAGGATCGTCTTTTACCCTGAAGTTTGGAGTGCCACCTGTTCCTCTTTCTCTAGGAATGTATATCCCATACGTCACTAGCTCATGAACTCTTGCCTCTTACATTAAAGAAAGTTCCCTCTTTTTTGGGAACCACAAACAGATTTGAACAGAATCCTAGATCCTGTTCCTTTACTGGAACTGGAACAATCACTCCCAGAGAGAAAAGATCCTGAACGCAGTTCAAGAATGCCTCTCTTTTTACCTGATCTGCAGATAACCTTGAGAGGTGAAACCTGCTCCTGGGAGGGAGAAAATTAAATTCTATTTTTTAACCCTAAGAAACAATGCCCACAGCCCATGGATCTGGGACATCTCGTAACCACTCTCAAAAAAACAGGGAATGTCTGCCCCCCACGTGATCCGACTCCGGACCGAGGGCTGACCCATCATGCTGATTTGGACTCAGCTGAGGGTTTCTTATATTGTTTCCCCTTGCTCCAGGACTGACTGGGTTTCCAAGATGACTTAGATTGTTCCTGTTTGAAAGCGGAGGAGGAAGGCATATGACCTTTGAAATTACGAAAGGAACGAAAATTACTTTGATGTCCCTTTAATCTAATCTTTTTGTCTTGCGGTAGAAAAGATCCTTTTCCACCTTTAACATCAGATATTATTTCTGCCAATCCAGGCCCAAACAAAGTATTACCCTTGTAAGGAAGTATCAAAAGCTTAGACTTGGAGGAAACATCAGCTGACCAAGACTTAAGCCACAAAGCCCTGCGAGCCAAGACAGAGATACCAGATAGTTTGGCCCCCAATTTAATAACTTGCATATTCACATCAGAAATAAAAGAATTGGCTAGCTTAAGAGCTTTAATCCTATCCTGAATTTCCTCCAACAAAGTCTCATCTAAAATAGATTCAGATAAAGCATCACACCAATTAAGATGCTGCACTTTTCACTGTGGCAATACAAACTGCAGGTTGCCATTGAAGACCCTGATGAACATACATCTTCTTCAAATATACCTCCAGCTTCTTATCCATTGGATCCTTAAAAGAGCAACTACCTTCTATAGGGATCGTAGTTCTCTTAGCCAGAAAAGAAACAGCCTCTTCTACTTTAGGCACAGTGTGCCTTAATGGAATCAGCAATATGAAACATCTTCTTAAAAACTGAAGACGGGGAAAACGGAATCCCTGGTTTTTCCCATTCCTGCACAATAATCTCCAGCACACGATCTAGAACAGGAAACAATTCCATAGAGGAAGAGGCATCATAGAATCTATTAAGCTTACTAAACTTCTTAGGGTTAGCTACAACAGGACAGCCAGAATCATCCAAAGTAGCCAAAACCTCTTAATTAAACATGAAGGTGTTCAAGCTTAAACCTAAAGCTTACCTCTTCCACCTCAGACAAAAGATTAACACTGTCAGAATCAGAAATTTCACCCTCAGAAGGAACTGAGGTAACATCCTCCGTAGAATTATGATGAGGATCAACCTGTATAGAAGCTGCTAAAACAGGAACTTTACAATCTATTAAAGGGACAGTATACTGTAAAATAGTTTTTCCTTTAATGTGTTGACAATTGCTTTTTTATCAACTGCAGAGTAAAAATGTATGAAAATTTGCTTTTTAAGGTTTATTTGTGTATATTAAAGCTCCTATTTGGTGTTTTGAAGCCACAACCTAATAAAATGGGTTGAGCTTGTAGGTATAATCAGATCTCATTACTGTATCACATTGTATATACATATACCTGCTTCTTTATCTTATATCTGTCCATAAAACAATCACCAGTACTTGGAGAAAACAATGGAAAATCAACATTTTATTACCTTATCTCTGCTAAATCCCACTGGGAGTGTAATGTCTTCTGCTGGCTGTGTTTACAAAGCTTATCTATAGCTTGGACCTGCGGCCACAAACTTTCAGAATAGGTGGGGATACCACATGCTAAATCAACTATTTCAAATGCCAATATAAGGGTAAAGGAGCTACCTGTAAACAATGTAATACACTCCAGCCGGTTAAGTGGATCATTGGGAACAAATTAAAGGGGAGAAATATTTTGAGTAAACTGTCCCTTTAAGTGTTTAGTTTTCCTCCTGCATTTTCCTAAAACAGGAAAAGCAGATAAAGCTTCAGATACCGCAGAAGATATCTGAGCAGCAAAATCTGCAGGCAAATATACCCCACCAGGAGGTTGAGAGGAACCGCAGGGCACTGCATGTGACGCCATAGAGGCTTGGGACATTTGAGGAGAGGGCTGCGACAGCATCATCCTGAGAGACATTAGGCTCATAAGGCAATAATTGTTCTTTACATTGTAACGTTCTAGCTAAGCAAGTAGTACAAAATTGCAAAAGAGAAACAATTTGCACCTCTAAACATAATAAAAATGTATTAAAAACAATATCATCATTATCCATAGCTAAGAAAAATCAGCCCCAGAAAATAATTAGAATAAAAGGACAACTCTCACTTTAAGAGAAACAAAAAAAGCAAAAAACGTTATCAAAAAAGCTAAGTTTGACAACCTCTACACCTAAGCAGTACTGAGGTGCCTACCACAATTCCAGGAGACTTGAAGAGGACACAGAAACTGCTACACAACTGCATATACACTGAGACAGACTACAGCAACAACACAGAGACGCCAATCCATTCCATATAACTGAAACACAAGGATCACATGACCAGTACATCCAGTAAAGCCCAGACAAGAAAAAAGTGTGCAATTTGAAAAATACATAGCAACAACCGTTACCACAGAAACAAAACAAACATTTGCCAAAAATGTAAAAGCAACCAGTCTTAACATGCAAATCCCAAATCACATAGTGCCTGCATACTGCCTATCAAATCCTATTCAAAGGATTAATAAATCATATAAATTATAAACTGAAAAAAAAAATAATGAATGTTTTAAAAGTGCAAAGTCTCCTAAACCTAGAAGACCAAAAAGCACTTACCCGCAGTCTAGCTGTCCGGCAGGAAGACAGCTCACAAGGCGTGAAAGGACACAAACTCCTAACAGAGACCTGTGGGGGAAAAAAGAAATAACAGAGTAACCAACTCTGGCTTTCTATACTTAGGGCAGCAATGTGTTAGGAAACAAAGTAAGCACCACCTTACAACTTCCTTACAGCTTAAAAGCCACCACTACTCTGCGGCAGAGATTGACATGGATCTAAGGCTATACCCAAATCCTTGCTTGCAGGGAAAACTATCCCCATAAAGGATTTAATTTCTTCAGACACCAAACTTCACCGCCTTCATTAACAGAGGCAAATAGAATGACTGTGGATTATGGGTAGGGGAGTGGTATTTAACAGCTTTGCTGTGGTGCTCTTTGCCACCTCCTGCTGGACAGGAGAGATATTCCCACTAATAATTGATGATGTTGTGGACTCACCATAACTTAGGAAAGAAAAGAAGCCAGCCCCTGCAGTGAAGATGAGGGATGGATTAACCCACGCTTAAGACTATCCTGGATCTATTCCTCTAATGCACTTTGTTAAGAGAGAGAGGGTAGGTTTTTCCTGTGCTCCAATCATAAGATTGATTGGGCAGTCATAACTGGGATGTGGAGGCACCACTTCTGCTTTCTTTTTGCAGAAAACATCCATATAATTGGCATATTCTTTGGGCAAGGATGAAATACAGTACACATTAGCGAACAGAGTTACATTGCTTTTAAGGCAAGTGAATGAAAGACAGGAATTAGTCTGACCCCATGGGTTTAGCTACCTGTGGACCAATCAAAACTTGGCTTATGTTGCTGGGACCAAGGAAATCCTAGAATAACTGGGCAGAAGGAAGAGTCAGTAATAGAAAAAGTGATTTTCTATACGTGCAATAGTTCAATCCATAAGGTTACAGGTGCAGACTTGAACTCTATGATGCCTGTTCCTTATGGCTAACCACATAGAGTGGTTACACGGATTGGTCTTTTCTTTTGAAGATAAAGGATGTGGTGTTTCTTAGCAAATTCAAAGTCTAGGGAGATGCCTGCAGCTCTCGAGTCCACAAATGGATTGCAAGTCACAGAAGTCTTTTCAAAAAGAAATAGTGCTGGAAGTAGGATTTTTTTTAAAAAGAATAATTTATAAGGTCTAACCCGGCTCCTCTGACACAAGTTAGACCTTCCCTTTTACTGGACATGTAGGACAGGAGGTGACTAAATGCCCTTGTATGCACCAGTATAAGCAAAGACCCATTGTTCTTCTCAGTTTATCTGCCTCAATAAAACAAAGGCGGTTGATATCCATAGGCTCTGCTGCAGGTTCGGACTGTACTTCAGGTAAAGCTTCCAGTGTATATTGGAAGTGGGGAGCCAGAAGAGAAGTTGGACAAATGACTCTACACGCTCATGCATTCTTTTATGATATCTGACATCAAGTCGGATGCATAAATCACTCTGGATGATCCTTGTAGACCAATTCATCTTTTATTCGGGCTGACAGACCTTTGCAAAAAGCTTTTCCATAAAGCCCCTGAATCCAAACTTATCTCTGCCACCAGTGTGCGGAACTCAACAGAATAATGTGCCACTGTTTGTGTGGCTTCTAGGACATCCAGGAGAGAACACTCAGCTGCAGCGGACCTGCCAGGCTTATCAAAGACAGTTTTAAAGGGACACTAAACTAAAAAATAATGTTACATAAATATGCACAAAGTGCAGAATTATATAACATTATTTTAGCGTCAGCTTGAAAAATAAAAAGATTTAATAGAATTTAACTCCCAAAGTTACACTTACCTCGTTTCCTCTCCAGACACTTATGATCAGGTCTTCTTCATTGGAGAGGCAAAGGAGGGATATACTTTTTCTTCTCTCTTTTTCTTTTCTCCCACAACCCTCTGCTCTCAGCCCATCTCCAGAGTTGCCTGCTTTTAAAGAGAGATTTACATTTTTAAGATTGTATATATTGTTAAAACTGCTTTCATGGTACATAGGTGGCATAACTTCCCCAATAAAAATAAAAACTTACTGTAAAACAATGTAAAGAATATAATTTAGACATTCAGGAAACACATCTAAAAAAACAAGAAGTGGATCAATTAAGATATATTTGGATTGGGGAAGTTGTTGTCACACATTGGTTCACTAGGAAAAAAGGTGTTGCAATTGTATTTAATAAAAAAAAAAAATTATAAGATCATCCATCAAGAAAGTGAAATTCATGAGAGATTTATTTTAATAAAAATAAAGGTTGAAAATTGTATATTAATGCTATTTAATATTCATGGTCCAAATAAAGTGGATAATAATTTCTGGGATAATCTGCAAGTTAACACCTTAAAGGGATATTTATAAACCAAAAATGTTATTGTTTAAAAAGATAGATAATCCCTTTATTTACCATTCCCCAGTTTTGCATAAGCAACTGTAATTACCTTGTATCTTAGTTTCTGCTGACAGCCTCAGATCTTTTGACAGACTTGTACTTCAGGCAATTAGTTTTGACTCAAATAACTTCACGTGCGTGAGCACAATGTTATCTATATGAAACACATGAACTAATGCCCCCTAGCTGTGAAAAAGTATCAAATGCATTCAGATAAGAGGCGGCCTTCAAGGCCTAAGAAATTAGCATATAAACCTACTTAGGTTTAGCTTTCAAATAAAAATAACAAGAGAACAAAACAAATTCTGATGATTAAAGTAAATTAGAAAGTTTTTTTTTAAATTGCATGCCCTATCTGAATCATGAAAATTTTACTTGGACATTACTGTCCCTCTAACGAGCATTGACGTACCCTGTATGTCTTATGAGGCAGGTACAGGTTACGATGGTCGTTAAGGGGATACATTATTAGAATACATACAGATAAATTTAATAATTTTAGGAGATTTGTATTTAACTTTTCAAACAAAAATAAACCGATGGAGTCAGGACAGTGGGTTGACTAGGGATTATTTGGATAAAAGAGAGTAGGAAATGTTAGAACATTTTTGTAAAGCATTGAAGGTTAAAGATATATGGAGAATTTTCAATCCAGAAGATACAAAAATTATACTTGTGAATCTAAAACTGGTAAAACAGTCAATGTTAGAAAATGTTTAATTGGGCTATGAAAGCAGATATCAATTAAATTATAATATCAGACCATTAAATAATATAACTTGATTTAAATTGTAGAGATCAAAACAGACTTGAGTTAGATACATTTTATTCCCCCCCCCCCCCCCCCCCCGTTTTTTAATCTCTGATGTTAAATTCCAAATTTGGTTAAAGGGGAAATTAAAAGAATTGATTATTTTAATGTCACATAGATACATGAGCCAGAAATATTTTGGGAGTCGTCAAAAGCAGTACTTTGTGTTGAAATTAAGGTCTTTATGATCAAATGACAAAAAAGAAACAGAGAGAGATATATAATTATCCAATCAACTAAGAAACAGATATGTAATCTGTATTTATCTCCTGCTCTACTTAGACTGTATATTTATATGTAATATATATATATATATATATATATATATCTCAATATATATATATATATATATATATATATATATATACAGTATATATATATACATACATATATATATATATATATATATATATATATATACACTGTATATCACTTTGGGGTGTTTTATATTTTCCACTTGCTAATACTGTGGTAAATATTTAAGCCATAATAGAGGGGACAATCAGTTTCCCTTTAAATATTGTATCTATATACAGTGAGGAAAAAAATTATTTGATCCCCTGCTGATTTTGTATGTTTGCCCACTGACAGAGAAATGATCAGTCTATAATTTTAATGGTAGGTTTATTTGAACAATGAGAGACAGAATAACAACAACAAAATCCAGAAAAAACACATTTCAAAAAAGTTATAAATTGATTTGCATTTTAATGAGTGAAATAAGTATTTGATCCCCTATCAATCAGCAAGATTTTTGGCTCCCAGGTGTCTTTTATACAGGTAACGAGCTGAGATTAGGAGCACTCTCTTAAAGGGAGTTCTCCTAATCTCAGCTTGTTAGCTGTATAAAAACACCAGAAGAAATCAATCAGATTCCAAACTCTCCACCATGGCCAAGACCAAAGAGCTGTCCAAGGATGTCAGGGACAATATTATAGATCTACACAAGGCTGGAATGGGCTACAAAACCATTGCCAAGCAGCTTGGTGAAAAGGTGACAACAGTTGGTGCGATTATTCGCGAATAGAAGAAACACAAAATAACTGTTAATCTCCCTCGGTCTGGGGCTCCATGCAAGATCTCACCTTGTGGAGTTTCAATGATCATGAGAACTGTGAGGAATCAGCCCAGAACTACACGGGATGATCTTGTCAATGATCTCAAGGCAGCTGGGACCATAGTCACCAAGAAAGCCATTGGTAACACACTACACTATGAAGGGCTGAAATCCTGCAGTGCCCACAAGGTCCCCCTGCTCAAGAAAGCACATAAACAGGCCCGTCTGAAGTTTGCCAATGAACATCTGAATGATTCAGAGGATAACGGGGTGAAAGTGTTGTGGTAAGATGAGACCAAAATTGAGCTCTTTGGCATCAACTCAACTCGCCATGTTTGGAGGAGGAGGAGGAGGAATACTGCCTATGACCCCAAGAACACCATCTCCACCGTCAAACATGGAGGTGGTTAACATTATGCTTTGGAGGTGTTTTACTGCTACAACTTCACCGCATTAAAGGGATGATGGACGGGGCCATGTACCATCAAATCTTGGATGAGAACCTCCTTCCCTCAGCCAGGTCATTGAAAATGGGTCGCTTATGGGTATTCCAGCATGACAATAACCCAAAACACATGATCAAGGCAACAATGAAGTGGCTCAAGAAGAAGCACATTAAGGTCCTGGAGTGGCCTAGACAGTCTCCAGACCTTAATCCCATAGAAAATCTGTGGAGGGAACTGAAGGTTTGATTTGCCAAACGTCAGTCTCAAAACCTTAATGACTTGGAGAGGATCTGCAAAGAGGAGTGGGACAAAATCCCTCCTGAGATGTGTGCAAACTGCAAACCTGGTGGCCAACTACAAGAAACGTCATGTTTTTCAAAGGGATCAAATACTTATTTCACTCATTCAAATGCAGATCAATTTATAACTTTATTGAAATGCGCTTTTCTGGATTTTGTTGTTATTCTGTCTCTCAATGTTAGAATAAACCTACCATTAAAATTAAAGACTGATCATTTCTTTGTCAGTGGGCAAACGTACAAAATCAGCAGGGGATCAAATATTTTTTCCCCTCAATGTATATGAAAAGTCATATGTTTTGCCATGTTATGTCATGTGTGATGTAAAAAACAAAGTAAATCTCTGATCAACTCTGATGTGTGATAATAACTTATCAAAGGGAAAGTCCTCTACAGGGGATGTCAACAATAATTATTTACCAATCGTATCTTTTTATAGAGCTACATACATAATGTTAATTATCAAAGTGTATTTGTTATGTTTGAAATATTTATAAATTCTGTATAAATACGTCTTTTGCTGTCAAGGCATATATATATATATGCATGGCAAATTCATAATGTGTTTATGCATTTTTGATTGTGTGTTTGTGTAATAACCTTCTGTAGTTTGCCTGTTACAACTTAAAATACAAAGCTCAATAAAAATAAAAGTTAAAGAAAAAAAATAAAGAGGAAGTGGATATATTTAGAATATCTG
Organism: Bombina bombina; assembly: GCF_027579735.1. NCBI lineage: Eukaryota > Metazoa > Chordata > Amphibia > Anura > Bombinatoridae > Bombina > Bombina bombina. The sequence continues at coordinate 1,116,391,434 of NC_069502.1, read as the reverse complement.
ATTTTGTGTAGTTAAAGGGACAGTACACTGTAAAATTGTTTTTATATTAATGTATTTCCAGCTGCAAATTATAAATTGTATGAAAAATTGCATTTTCAGGCTTATATGTGTATATGAAGTAGCTGGTTTTGTGCTTTTAAACCACAGCCTATTGCAATGGGTTGAGTTTCAGGTAATATCAGATTTCATTATGTTATCACTTTGTGTACACACACTTGCTTCCTTATCTTATATTTGTCTAGAAAACCAAAGCTCAATACTTAGAGAGAACAATGGAAAATTATCATTTTATTACTTAACTATCATGCCCCCCACTGAGGGTTTAATCTCTTCTGCTGGCTGTGTTTACTTAGGCTTTTAAATAGAATATACTCCAGTATACAAACTTTCAGTATAGGCGGGGATACCACAGGCTAAATCAGCTATTTCAAATGCCAAAATAGGGGTAAAGGAGCTACTTGTGAACAATTTAATACACTCCAGCAGGTAAAATGGATCATTGAGAACAATTCAAAGGGGATCATCTTTTTGGGTTAACTGTCCCTTTAATGGAGCAGTTCGACCAACAACTATATTCGTTAAACATTTGCATTAGAGAAATGACAGTTGACAGGAGAAAATAATAAGAATTTGTCCAGAAAACATAAATTATGCTTACCTGATAATTTCCTTTTCTTCTGATGGAAAGAGTCCACAACTGCATTCATTACATTTGGGAAATAAGAACCTTGCCACCAGGAGGAGGCAAAGACACACCAGCCAAAGGCTTAAATACTCCTCCCACTCCCCTCATCCTCCAGTCATTCTGCCAAGGAAAAAGGAACAGTAGAAGAAATATCAGGGTGAAAGGTACCAGAAGAATAATAAGGACGCCCCACATAAAATTACGGGCGGGGAGCTGTGGACTCTTTCCATCAGAAGAAAAGGAAAGCATCATTTATGTTTTTCTTCTTAAATGGAAAGAGTCCACAGCTGCATTCATTACTTTTGGGAAAACAATACCCAAGCTATAGAGGACACTGAATGCCAAGACGGGTGGGAACAATAGGCGGCCCATACTGAGGGCACCAGGCCTGAACCCCACCCAATAAAAAACCCTGCTTCATCCAAAGCCGATAAAATTTTAAAGGAAAAGCCCAAAGGACACTGACTCGTAGCTAGTCCAGAAGCCAAATTAGAGACCACAAAACAGACTTGACTAAGCCAACAGTCCTACAGGAGACACTGTCACCCAACAGACGGACCCCCACCACAAAACCTCCACTAATGAAGGGGACACCAGCCGAAACCCCCAAGGGGACAAGGCAAAGGAGAACTGAGGAAACTGAAAAAGATCCCCTCATACAAAAAAGAACACCTCCAAGAGTGAGCCCAGCTCACAGAGACCCAAACGGGTCCAAACAGGAAAAGGAAGCCACGCCTATACCAAGCGAAACAGAACAGACTTCTCTCCAACATCCTGCAAGCACTGAATACAACTGAAGAGGCAAAGTCCTCCCAGCGTCTGAACATAGAATACCAAAGTATTCAACCACAAAAAACGTGTAATAGACCCAGGCGAAAAAACCCCAGGTTGGAGAACACTTGCGAGGAAGAAGCAGTCAAGCAAGGAACAGACCGCAAAAGCCACCCCCAAACAGAGGGCACGCTCCAGGCAACCAAAGCTGCTGGGCCTATACAGGTCCCTAAAAAGGGGAACAAAAAAAGCTCAATCGAGCCCCCCCGAGAAGGAGAGTATACTCTCAGAACCCGAAGGAAGAGTAGACCCTCTTCTGAAAGTGATGGAGCAAATTGAAAGGAAATTCTATATCCCAGCAGACTTAGCTAATGGATAGACTCAACAAGGCTCCTACATCCAGAGGAGACTGCGATCTGAACGCAGCGCCCTATACCGCTCGGCCATCCTGACCTGTAGACCCACACCCAGCTGGACTAACCCAGCCCCAGGGATCCAAAATAGGGTAACAGAAGAATCCCGAAACTGGTACAGGAATGAGCGTAAGGATAGCACAGCCATGCCCACAGAGTACAAGTACAACCCGACTCTGAAAACAGACGACAAGGTCATAGACCAAAGGATCTATCAACAAGTCTGACTTGGAGCCATCAAGACCCCAAGGGGAACAAATCTTAAAGGGAGTCTGCACCTGTCTGCAGAAGAAATCAATCAGATTCCAAACTCTCCACCATGGCCAAGACCAAAGACCTGTCCAAGGATGTCAGGGACAATATTATAGACCTACACAAGGCTGGAATGGGCTACAAAACCATCGCCAAGCAGCTTGGTGAAAAGGTGACAACAGTTGGTGCGATTATTCGCAAATAGAAGAAACACAAAATAACTGTTAATCTCCCTCGGTCTGGGGCTCCATGCAAGATCTCACCTTGTGGAGTTTCAATGATCATGAGAACTGTGAGGAATCAGCCCAGAACTACACGGGATGATCTTGTCAATGATCTCAAGGCAGCTGGGACCATAGTCACCAAGAAAGCCATTGGTAACACACTATACTGTGAAGGACTGAAATCCTGCAGTGCCCACAAGGTCCCCCTGCTCAAGAAAGCACATGTACAGGCCCGTCTGAAGTTTGCCAATGAACATCTGAATGATTCAGAGGAGAACGGGGTGAAAGTGTTGTGGTAAGATGAGACCAAAATCGAGCTCTTTGGCATCAACTCAACTCGCCATGTTTGGAGGAGGAGGAATACTGCCTATGACCCCAAGAACACCATCTCCACCTTCAAACATGGAGGTGGTTAACATTATGCTTTGGGGGTGTTTTACTGCTACAACTTCACCGCATTAAAGGGATGATGGACGGGGCCATGTACCATCAAATCTTGGATGAGAACCTCCTTCCCTCAGCCTGGGCATTGAAAATGGGTCGCTAATGGGTATTCCAACGAAGTGGCTCAAGAAGAAGCACATTAAGGTCTTGGAGTGGCCTAGACAGTCTCCAAACCTTAATCCCATAGAAAATCTGTGGAGGGAGCTGAAGGTTTGATTTGCCAAACGTCAGTCTCAAAACCTTAATGACTTGGAGAGGATCTGCAAAGAGGAGTGGGACAAAATCCCTCCTGAGATGTGTGCAAACTGCAAACCTGGTTGCCAACTACAAGAAACGTCATGTTTTGCAAAGGGATCAAATACTTATTTCACTCATTCAAATGCAGATCAATTTATAACTTTATTGAAATGCGCTTTTCTGGATTTTGTTGTTATTCTGTCTCTCAATGTTAGAATAAACCTACCATTAAAATTAAAGACTGATAATTTCATTGTCAGTGGGCAAACGTACAAAATCAGCAGGGGATCAAATATTTTTTCCCCTCACAGTATATGAAAAGTCATATGTTTTGCCATGTTATGTTATGAGGCTTCTTAGCATTATTAGTTACTTTCGGGTTAGGCTATTTGCAATTAACCATTGCCTCGCTCTATTTAGTTATGTTTTTCAATTTTACTTAGCTCTCATGTCACTTAGAGAACACTGTACCTTGTTTGCTCATGTGTGATGTAAAAAACAAAGTAAATCTCTGATCAAATCTGATGTGTGATAATAACTTATCAAGGGGAAAGTCCTCTACAGGGGATGTCAACAATAATTATTTACCAATCTTATCTTTTTATAGAGCTACATGCATAATGTTAATTATCAAAGTGTGTTTGTTATGTTTGAAATTTTTATAAATTCTGTATAAATACGTATTTTGCTGTCAAGGCATATATATATATGCATGGCAAATTCATAATGTGTTTATCTATGCATTTTTCACTGTGTATTTGTGTAATAACCTTCTGTAGTTTGCCTGTTACAACTTAAAATTCAAAGCTCAATAAAAATAAAAATTAAAGAAAAAAAATTAAAGAGGAAGTGGATATATTTAGAATATCTGATTTTGTGTAGTTAAAGGAACAGTACACTGTATAATTGTTTTTATATTAATGTATTTCCAATTACTTGTTATACCAGCTGCGAGTTATAAAATGTATGACAAATTGCATTTTCAGGCTTATATGTGTATATGAAGTAGCTGGTTTTGTGCTTTTAAACCACAGCCTATTGCAATGGGTTGGGTTTCAGGTAATATCATATTTCATTATGTTATCACTTTGTGTACACACACTTGCTTCCTTATCTTATATTTGTCTAGAAAACCAAAGCTCAATACTTAGAGAACAATGGAAAATTATCATTTTTTTTTTTTTTTCAAAAAGGTTTTTATTAAGGTTTGAAAAACAGTTACAAAGCAGATAAAAATTTGCCAAGAACACAGAAATATAAACAATATAAAATGAAGAGTGTAAATATATATATGGGTACATTATTCACACCATACAAGTAAAAATAGTATATACATTTACATATTGTCATGACTTCATAATAGTCAAGAATAGGCAGATCTAATGAAAACCTCCTTTTTTTTTTCTCGTATAAATATATAGGGGCTGAAAAGGAGAAGTTAAAGACTGACTCATTAATGTCTAGCCCCAGATGTGGTCATCCAAACTACATATGTCATATGAGTAGCTAAAATGCTTAAGTTATATATGCCTATGTTTCTAGCCAAGTGAGCTCTGTTGGTGGCCAACGTATTATGCCTTCACAGCTTAGGGGTCTGAAAATCTTAATACCGATTACCACATATGTATAACCCTAGGGGGGGAAATCTGTTACCTGCATTATAGACTGACGCATAGCACATTAAACATAGCATAAAACATGAATTAGACCAGAGGGCCTGTATGAAACAAGTTGAGACATAGAACAAACAGTCAATTTGAAGAGAGCGCTTTTCAGGGCTAGAAACATTTAGTACTTTCGGAGTTGTATCCCTAATCTACATACTAATTAGGAGACCTTACAATATATCATAGTGGAAATATTCTGTCTCACAAATTATCAGGAACTCAGAGATGTCTAATGATCCTGGAATGAACGCTGTACAAATAACAGATCTTACTAGAGTGATCATAATATCTACTATCTCACAAGACCTATGTATATACTGTGATAATCATCTCCATTCGTATAGTAGAGACTAGGCAAAGAGTGAAATATAACAACCAAACGTATAACATATTTACACATTAGAAATCTACTACAGTGTTAGGTCATCAGACCGTGAAAACCAAGTTAATAAGCGTTAATTTCTATAGTCCGGTCTGCTTTTAATATTAGATTATGTCCGGGGATCACAGACAGCCAGTTTTGTCAGCTTTGGGGCTTACCCGATCCCTCTTCTTCTGGAAAATGTCCCAGGTCTATTAAGTATCTTGAGGATGAGGATCTCCCATATAGGCCAAGTGTCCATCCTGAACTCAAAATAGCGGCGTAACTGCGAACCAGAAGAGCTTCTCTCCGCACCATGCAGCCTTCCATATAGTTCTAGGTGACCATCGGCTGATTTATTCATGACAAGGAGAGTTAATGTGCGGGTCGGTATAACCGCCATACTAACATGGATCTCCTGGATATGCTCGTCAGCATCCGGAACTCCCTCCTGGTTCATTGGGTGTGCAGAACTCCCAGACACTAGGCCCTGCAGATTCAACTCCCTAATACTACTCACGGTGCTGTGCATATAGGCCGTGGTCGTCTCTACACCGGCAGCCGTGTCTTCCCTGCAACGCTCCTCCGGTGTGCTCCCCTGTTCGGAGCATACTGCACTCGGCTCCTGTTGTTCTGAAGCTCTAGAAAAGCAATGCCTCAGTAACTGAATCAGTTCCGCAAAGTGTTCCTCTAGCGTGTCACAAATATTCTCTCCCCATGTCGTTGCTGGGGACTCCATCGTGATCTCCGCACAACCCATCTGGATGTAGCGTAGGAAATACCACTATGTTACAAGTCAGTCTCTTATATGTAGTTGTTTATTCTTTTGGAAAAACCCCAAATTTGAAAAGCCAGTACAGCTCTACGGCCGTTTTAGCCTGATGTATCAGGAAACTGGGGGGTAAACAGAGTGCCAGGCCGTGAGTAGGCCACCGCTGCGCACTTTATCTATTCCGGTCTGCCTGGCTGGAATTCGAGATATAAAGTGCAAAATTTCAATCTTTGTATATTAGCTATCATATAGCACTTGATGCAAACTTGAATGTCTGTTCTCATGAGCGACAAGCAGCAGGTTTATCAACTCAATATCACAGCCGTTTCTGTAAAGCAGCCATCATGGTCGGTGTCAGGACCCGCCCCGGAAAATTATCATTTTATTACTTAACTATCATGCCCCCCACTGAGGGTTTAATCTCTTCTGCTGGCTGTGTTTACTTAGGCTTTTAAATAGAATATACTCCAGTATAAAAACTTTCAGTATAGGTGGGGATACCACAGGCTAAATCAGCTATTTCAAATGCCAAAATAGGGGTAAAGGAGCTACTTGTGAACAATTTAATACACTCCAGCAGGTAAAATGGATCATTGAGAACAATTCAAAGGGGATCATTTTTTTGGGTTAACTGTCCCTTTAATGGAGCAGTTCGACCAACAACTATATTCTTTAAACATTTGCATTAGAGAAGTGACAGTTGACAGGAGAAAATAATAAGAATATCGTCCAGAAAACATAAATTATGCTTACCTGATAATTTCCTTTTCTTCTGATGGAAAGAGTCCACAACTTTATTCATTACATTTGGGAAATAAGAACCTGGCCACCAGGAGGAGGCAAAGACACCCCAGCCAAAGGCTTAAATACTCCTCCCACTCCCCTCATCCCCCAGTCATTCTGCCGAGGAACAAGGAACAGTAGAAGAAATATCAGGGTGAAAGGTACCAGAAGAATAATGACGCTCCACATAAAATTACGGGCGGGGAGCTGTGGACTCTTTCCATCAGAAGAAAAGGAAAGCATAATTTATGTTTTTTTTTTCCTCCAGTCATTCTGCCAAGGAAAAAGGAACAGTAGAAGAAATATCAGGGTGAAAGGTACCAGAAGAATAATAAGGACGCCCCACATAAAATTACGGGCGGGGAGCTGTGGACTCTTTCCATCAGAAGAAAAGGAAAGCATCATTTATGTTTTTCTTCTTAAATGGAAAGAGTCCACAGCTGCATTCATTACTTTTGGGAAAACAATACCCAAGCTATAGAGGACACTGAATGCCAAGACGGGTGGGAACAATAGGCGGCCCATACTGAGGGCACCAGGTCTGAACCCCACCCAATAAAAAACCCTGCTTCGTCCAAAGCCAATAAAATTTTAAAGGAAAAGCCCCAAGGACACTGACTCGTAGCTAGTCCAGAAGTCAAATTAGAGACCACAAAACGGACTTGACTAAGCCAACAGTCCTCCAGGAGACACCGTCACCCAACAGACGGACCCCCACCACACAACCTCCACTAATGAAGGGGACCCCAGCCAAACCCCCAAGGGGACAAGGCAAAGGAGAACCGAGGAAACTGAAAAAGGTCCCCTAATACAAAAAAGAACACCTCCAAGAGTGAGCCCAGCTCACAGAGACCCAAACAGGTCTAAACAGGAAAAGGAAGCCACGCCTATACCAAGCGAAACAGAACAGACTTCTCTCCAACATCCTGCAAGCACTGAATACAACTGAAGAGGCAAAGTCCTCCCAGCGTCTGAACATAGAATACCAAAGTATTCAACCATGAAAAACATGTAATAGACCCAAGCGAAAAAACCCCAGGTTGGAGAACACAGAGTCCATATCAGGACGACACAGAGGGCACTTGCGAGGAAGAAGAAGCAGTCAAGCAAGGAACAGACCGCAAAAGCCACTCCCAAACAGAGGGCACGCTCCAGGCAACCAAAGCTGCTGGGCCTATACAGGTCCCTAAAAAGGGGAACACAAAACCTCAATCGAGGCCCCCCGAGAAGGAGAGTATACTCTCAGAACCCGAAGGAAGAGTAGACCCTCTTCTGAAAGTGATGGAGCAAGTTGAAAGGAAATTCTATATCCTAGCAGACTTAGCTAATGGATAGACTCAACAAGGCTCCTACATCAAGAGGAGACTGCGACCGGAACGCAGCACCCTATACTGCTCGGCCATGCTGACCTATAGACCCACACCCAGCTGGACCAACCCAGCCCCAGGGATCCAAAATAAAGTAACAGAAGAATCCCGAAACTGGTACAGGAATGAGCGTAAGGATAGCACAGCCATCCCCACAGTACAGGTACAACCCAACTCTGAAAACAGACGACAAGGCCATAGACCAAAGGATCTATCAACAAGTCTGACTTGGAGCCATCAAGACCCCAAGGGGAACCAATCCCACCTGTCTACCTCCCCTTCAGGAGAAGCCCCAAGAAAGGAAACCAACTCCATAGGGAGGAGAACATCCCCTAAAGAAAAAGGGATGAGGCCGGAAGGGCAATAACTGTCCTCAAGGCCCGACGCCACCAGCTTATGGGTGAATAAATGCCCAACACGAATGTCCTAATGTCTCCAAGTAGCTTGCCATTGCAACTGTAAGGCGCACCAGAAGTTGGACCTCCAGCGCCAACAGCTGGGTATGAACCAACAACTCTTAAGGTGCAAGTCACAAAGCCAACCCTAGTGCACCTGGGCTGCCCACTAATAAATACTCCGAAAACCTGGCCACCATGACCAGGTCAAAAAGATGGAGCAAAGACATAGCCCAAGTTCCCACTACCTTGGAACACCCCGACCAGCCCTGAGATCCAAGATTCCAAAACAACCCAAGACTGGGTCAGGAAAATAGTCAAGCCTCAGCAACTGGAAGTCTCAGGAAGAAAAACAGGTCCGGGCACCTAATAGTTCAGGCAACCTTACCCTAGAACTAAACACCTCAACTGGCCAAAAAGCCAGAAACAAGGGATATGAATGCATATCCAGAGAATCTGGATAGCGCGAAGTACTCAAAAGCCCCGACCCAAGGAATGAACCACCTCTAGCTAAAGTCCAACGCTCCAAGAAGCAAGGCTAGAAGTCTAATGAAGATACTATAAGGATTGCAAGAATCCTTCCTGCCTTACGGACCCACAGGTCCTCTCGAATGCTTAGTTGAACATGAAAACCAAGGCACCTGAGCATTCTGCGCTTCTACCGTACCAGCCAAGCAGAACAGCGCCACGTGTCTGAACAGCCGCAAGACCGAACGAACCCAACAGGACGAGCCTGCACGTAGGGTCCTAACCAGCAAGCCGCATAAATTCTCCCTCAGAGGGGAAAAAAAGAAAACAGACATTTTAACATAGGACTAAAATGTCCAAAACAAGAAAAAAAAACATGTCCAAAACAAGAACAAAGAGTATTGATCCCAGACGGTTCCCGAAGGAAACAAAACTAAATAAAAGACATCCAATCGGATTCAAATAAAATATATGGAAACCCGGAGGTTAGCGCCCAAAAAGACACAGGCCTACCAGCAGGACCAGCCAAACGGAGCCCTGTCTTCCGAAAAAACTGGGAAAGATCTCAATAAAAGACAATCAGGGGATCACCTCATCCCCACATGTCTAATGAGGTGCACCATTCGAATTAGCAGACTGAAAATCCCCGTACCTGTTAACGATAGGGTTATTCAATAACTGAAAAACATGTCTGAGCAATACGCGAAGGCGCAATCCTGTAACGAAAGGCACACTACTCAGGAACAGTTACACCCGCGGGGAACTGTAGAGGCCCTCCCCAAGGCGGAAGGCCTGGGACAATAGGGCACATGCACATTCTCAAAGAAACGTCTGGACTCTGCAGACGAACAATCGCCAACATTATGTGGAAACGAAAACGTGCTGCAACCTCCGGGGAGAACATGCCACCCTGCATGGAGGAATCAGAAACTGGGTTACCCGCATGTGTAGAAGTATAAATTGGTAGGGAACTCGCCTCTCGAAGAACAGGACCCACAGAGGCGGATGGCTCAGCTGTCCCTTGATTCCCCGAGCCCAAGGAACAAGGCGCTCTAAAACGGCATACGGGACAAAACTGGTTGACATGTGCCAATGAGGCTAGTCCGCATTCGTCACCTGACACAGAATCTGAAATCAAAACAGTCTCAGTATCAGAATTCTCCGTAACTGAATCGTAAATTAGCACAGTCTCAGCATCAGAATCCTCCATAACTGGTAGAGGATATATAAATATGGACTAAAGTAGTAAAACAAAAACGGCACCTGACACTCACAATGGCTGGGGCACTCACCACCTCCTATGACCAGACCCCTGCTGACTAGAATATTTCCTTCAGCACACGGTCGGGAATGCGGAAATGGAAACGGGACGTAACCACGCCAGACACAAGGTGAACCGTACAGTCCAAAAAAGCGCGCCTAACCAAAAGGCTGCATCACTTTCAAAGGCTTCAATGTTCCAACCACACAACAAACATGATTATAAACCCCCATGTTCAATAACCCCCCTCAGGGGATATTAACTCTCAATTCCAAGATACTAAAAGAGACTCACTGAGACCCTTGTGATAAGATAGACCCGCAAGGTGGTAGCCTATCGAGAAAACATTCACATTACAGTACATTGAGAAATAAAGTAAAATGAAACGATCTTACCGGAATCTACGCCATGGAACAGGAACACAGCCTTTCAAGTATGACGGATAGTAGCATCGCCTCCGCCATGGACTTGAGAGAAAGCAGGCAGCGGAGCGAAGTTCGACAACGCGAGCTGTTAACATGAGTCTGGATGGTTTCACAGAAAGAATCTCCCTGCATCTCTGGACTCTAACTTTCATCCAAGCCCTCACTGAGAGACTGACAGGACTACTTAAAACTCCTGTCCCATGCCGAAGAGTGCTACCCTCCATAAGAGACAAAAAACAAAAATTAAAGATTCTGACACTTCTCTGCCAACCTCCTGGGATGAAAGGCAAAGAATGACTGGGGTATGGGAGGAGTATTTAAGCTTTTGGCTGGGGTGTCTTTGCCTCCTCCTGGTGGCCAGGTTATTATTTCCCAAAAGTAATGAATGCAGCTGTGAACTCTTTCCATTTAAGAAGAAAATAGAGATTTTATACTCTGCTGAGCCTATTTTAAGACCTTGAATAATCTTATCACTTCTAATTTGATTTGCCAGTAATTCTATTGTTAATGAAAATAAAAGAGGTGATAAGGGGCATCCTTGTCTGATGCTTTTAAGTATCAGAAAGCTATAAATTTAATTAACTCTAACCCTCACAAAAGGTTGAGAGTATAAGGAATTTGAATAAATGAAGTTGAGAAGCCAGAACTGACAGAATTGCAGCCATAAATAACCAGTCCTCCCTGCTAAAGGCATTCTCAGCATCAACAGAAATAAAAAGTATGAGTAGGGTGGGATTATTATGTTAACTAGTAACTCTTCATGCCAACAAGCTTCCTCTTTTGTACCTCATCATGAATCTTCTCTTGATATCCAAAGCTCAGCAAATCCAGATCTGGCCTGTTTCTTTCCCCTACTTTCCTTACCCCTCAAATTTACTATTATCAACACCATCATAATTTTAACCCATCATGCTCACTGCCTTTGGTGTCACATTTGAATTATTTGTCCCTCAGATTCATTTGTTGGGTAAATATCCAAGGTGGCTTTTTTACTAAAAAACTTGACTCTAAAACTCTTTCTACCCTGCTTTCAGTATTGCAACTCCATACTTTAGAGCCTTTCAAGATATTGTTTACCAAAGCTACTCTGCAGCTTCAAGCACCGTGACTTCTTGTCTATGTTCTGCTGTAGCTTCAAGCTTGTCTATGTTCTGCTGTAGATTCAAGCTATTCCTTCTGATGCACTTTTAAGCACCTACAGCTATTGTTAGAGCTCTGCTTCAGCACTTCCTATTCAAGAGTTTGAGTCTGTTCATAGCTCATGCACTTCATAACAAAATACATGCAACTCGTTGGCTCCATTGAATTTTAATATAAATTCTTCCGAATGGCCTAACAAGAGGCAATGGACTGAGTGGCATATACATTAAACAAGACAGCTGAAAATGACAGTCAATAAAAAGCTGCAGTGTGAAATGTACCTACTCCATCTTAGAAGTTATTTATTAGATTAGGGTTATAAAAAGACAAACAAAAAAAGATGCCATCAAAGATTTGGTGCATTCAATAGAGAAAGCGAGGCAGGTAACATTAAAAAACAGGTGTCCTGTTTGTAAAGGAAAAACAAATTAAATTGCCCACCAGCATCCAGCTATATACAGAAATAAATCACGCTGGTTACATTTGTGAAAACAGCTGAAAATTAATAGCCTGCAGTGTTGTGTCCCAAATTCAGAAATAAATAACTAAACTATTGTACGAGTTATGATGTTGACAACCATTTATTTGTCACAACACAATGTTCTAACACTGAAAACAAAATGTCAAATGTTTTTGGGAAAACATTTATTTTATTGGCTTTAAGCAAGCACTAATTTCATTCTCTGTTTATATTGCAGAGGAACATAAGCCTTGCAGTGACCCCACAAAAACAAAAGCAGGGTCCTATGTTCTGTGTTTTGTATGAACGCTCTTACAGATGCTGAGATGTTTATCCAAAAAAAGGTTCAAGTAGATTTAGTATTAATGTGAACCGTCATTAAAGGGACAGTCAAGTCCAAAAAAACAACAACTTATGTTTCAAATAGGGCATGCAATTTTAAACAACTTTCCAATTTACTTTTATCACAAATTGTGCTTTGTTCTCTTGGTATTCTTAGTTGAAAGCTAAACCTAGGAAGGCTCATATGATAATTTCTAAGCCCTTAAAGGCAGCCTCTTATCACATGCTTTCTTATTTGCTTTTCACAACAGGGGAGAAGCTAGTTCATGTAAACCATATAGATAACATTGTGATCACGCCCGTCGATTGTGGCAGACACTGCACTAATTGGCTAAAATGAAAGTCAATAGATAATAAATAAAATGTCAAGTGTTCAGGGGGCTGTCAAAAGATTCTTAGATACAAGTTAATCACAGAGGTAAAAAGTATATTAATATAACAGTGTTGGTTGTGCAAAACTGGGGAATGGGCAATAAAGGGATTATCTATCTTTTAAAAACAACAACAATTCTGGTGTTGACTGTCCCTTTAACTAATATGGATATTCTTGTTTAATGCTGCCCAGTTATTTTTTACTTTTTATGTGCAGCTATACTTTATATTTGCCAGACTGTTGCTGTGGTTGCAGTGATAACAAAATATATTATTTTGAGCATGCTTATTTGAAGCAAACAGCTTTTAAAAAAAAGAACAAAGGAAGAAAAACGGTATGCTCAGAAGACATTTTTTAAAAGAGGTTTGTGGGAATTGTATTCCCAGATATATATAGGGCTCACAATTTCCACTTGTCCCCTCACCAGGGGAATGTGGAAAGTGAATTGGGGCAAGTGAAAGATAGTGACTTAGTGAGTGTATATTATTTAAACATCCACTTTCTGTCCGAAGTTTGCAGCGTGGGGTAGGTGCAGTGGCAGCCCAGGAATGCTGCCGGGGGACGAATTAGGCGGTCAGAAGGCGGGAGAGGCGTATGTGCTGTTAGTACACTCCTTTTTTTTGTAATTAGTTTTTTTTAAGAATAGATTTTTCCTTTTTTGGGCAGCAAAAGAGCTGTAATTTCTTTAGGACACTGCCCTAGCAAATGCTCTTCAGGGCAATATATTTTAGGATTTAGGAGTTATTTTTAAGTTTAGGTTGTTTTTATTTGGAGGGGGGTTTATTTTTATTGTAGAATTGGGTTGTAGTTTTTATGTGAAAAAGAGCCGAATCACTTTTAGGGGCGATGCCCTACAAAAAGCCCTTCTAAGGGCTATTGTTATAGTAACTTTTAGTGTTAGTATAGGGATTTTTATTTTGGGGTGTTTTTGTTTTTAAAGGGGGCCTTAGTTTTAGTATAGGTATAACTGTTTTTTTTTTATTTTTGGTAGTATTTTTTTTCTGTAACGTTAGGTTTTATTTCTTGTAAACATAGTGTTTGTTATTTTTTTTAACTTAGGGGGTGTTAGCTTAGAGGTAGAAGTAGTGTAGGAGTAGTTTGCCTTTGGGGTTGTGGCAGATTTGGGGTTAATAGGTTAGGGGGTTGTGGCTGTGTAGGGGTTAATAGCTTAAGGGGCTTATTGCATTGGGGGTTGTAGCGGTGAATATGTTTGGGGTGGTTAGGTCTTTAGATTATAGCATATTAGGGGTTAATTGTGTAGGATGCAATAGGGTTGAGGGTGCATAAGAGGTTAATAGTTTATTTTAGTATTACATTTATATCCAATGTTAAATTGATATGCATTGTCATTTATAATGCAAATTATTTTAAGTAGTTTGTCTAATTTATGTAGTTATTTTTTATTGTTATTTCTATTATTTTAAGCATAAATATATTATTAAAATGATATATTTATGTTTAAAATAATGAAATTAACAAACAACAGAATTTATGCTTACCTGATAAATTACTTTCTCCAACGGTGTGTCCGGTCCACGGCGTCATCCATAACTTGTGGGAATATTCTCTTCCCCAACAGGAAATGGCAAAGAGCACAGCAAAAGCTGTCCATATAGTCCCTCCTAGGCTCCGCCCACCCCAGTCATTCGACCGATGGACAGGAGAAAAAAACAGGAGAAACCATAAGGTGCCGTGGTGACTGTAGTTAAAGAAAGAAATTCATCAAACCTGATTAAAAAAAAGCAGGGCGGGCCGTGGACCGGACACACCGTTGGAGAAAGTAAGCATAAATTCTGTTTTCTCCAACATTGGTGTGTCCGGTCCACGGCGTCATCCATAACTTGTGGGAACCAATACCAAAGCTTTAGGACACGGATGAAGGGAGGGAGCCAATCAGGTTACCTAAACAGAAGGCACCACGGCTTGCAAAACCTTTCTCCCAAAAATAGCCTCAGAAGAAGCAAAAGTATCAAATTTGTAGAATTTGGCAAAAGTGTGCAGGGAAGACCAAGTCGCTGCCTTACATATCTGATCAACAGAAGCCTCGTTCTTGAAGGCCCATGTGGAAGCCACAGCCCTAGTAGAGTGAGCTGTGATGCGCTCAAGAGGCTGCCGTCCGGCAGTCTCGTAAGCCAATCGGATGATGCTTTTCAGCCAAAAGAAAAGAGAGGTAGCAGTAGCTTTTTGACCTCTCCTCTTGCCAGAATAAACGACAAACAGAGAAGACGTTTGCCTGAAATCCTTTGTTGCTTCTAAATAGAACTTTAAAGCACGAACTACATCTAAATTGTGTAACAAACGTTCCTTCTTTGAAACTGGATTCGGACACAAAGAAGGCACAACTATTTCCTGGTTAATATTCTTGTTGGAAACAACCTTTGGAAGGAAACCAGGTTTAGTACGCAAAACAACCTTATCTGAATGGAACACCAGATAGGGCGGATTACACTGCAAAGCAGATAACTCAGAAACTCTTCTAGCAGAAGAAATAGCAACCAAAAACAGAACTTTCCAAGATAACATCTTGATATCTATGGAATATAAAGCAAAAAAAAGAGGAATAGCAACAATAAGACGTAGTATCTGTTGTGGTAAGAAATGTTTATTGTACAATCCAATATTAGAGTACAAACAGAGTCACAGTGGAGAACGCCACTGTGACTCTGTTTGTACTCTAATATTGGATTGTACAATAAACATTTCTTACCACAACAGATACTACGTCTTATTGGTGCTATTCCTCTTTTTTGACTTTATGTTCCTTAAGCGGTTGAGTTTACCGCTTCATAGCACCATTTACCTGCATAAGCCACCTCCGGGTTACAGAGCCGTTTTACCTGCCTCTACGGATCGCCTCCCCCCCCAGGAAACATCACTTGGTCTAGCCTTGCAACGTCACGGGTGAGGTACTGAGGAAACGTCCTTGCGTCGGATCTCCTTGCGACACGCCGAGAAGGGAAACACAGACTGCACCCCCCCGGAAGGGTTTCATCGCCCACTCGAGGAGAAGTACAGAAGTGTCCCCAGGCACCCCACCATCGAATTGGAGGGTAAGAGTTGATCGGAGACGCAATACTGTGATTTAACACTGCCACCCGTGACTATTAGGCTTTGGGACATACCTGATACTGAGACACTTGGAAACTGTGGAACTTTACTTTCATTTTATACTTTTTCCATAAGGCATAACGGACTCTGTTCCTACCCCAGTGACTTTTCATATTGACTTTTTGGTCCTTGACTAATACACTGTTAATTAGGACCTGAAATTTCCCCACGATTGGGTGCTTTGATATACGTTTTTGAGCACCTGGGGATTATTTGATTCTGAACACAGCTTCCTTTTGATGATTTATTTATCTATGGAATGTAGAGGTTCAAACGGAACCCCTTGAAGAACTGAAAGAACTAAATTCAGACTCCAGGGAGGAGTCAAAGGTCTGTAAACAGGCTTGATCCTGACCAAAGCCTGAACAAAGGCTTGAACATCAGGCACAGCTGCCAGTCGTTTGTGTAACAAGACAGATAAAGCAGAAATCTGTCCCTTTAGAGAACTCGCTGATAATCCCTTATCCAAACCTTCTTGGAGAAAGGAAAGGATCCTAGGAATTTTGATCTTACTCCATGAGAATCCCTTGGATTCACACCAACAGATATATCTTTTCCATATTTTATGGTAAATTTTTCTAGTTACAGGTTTTCTGGCTTGTACCAGAGTATCTATTACAGAATCCGAAAACCCACGCTTAGATAAAATCAAGCGTTCAATTTCCAAGCCGTCAGCTGGAGGGAAACTAGATTTGGATGTTCGAATGGACCTTGTACTAGAAGATCCTGTCTCAAAGGTAGCTTCCATGGTGGAGCCGATGACATATTCACCAGGTCTGCATACCAAGTCCTGCGTGGCCACGCAGGAGCTATCAAGATCACTGAGGCCCTCTCCTGCTTGATCCTGGCTACCAGCCTGAAAATGAGAGGAAACGGTGGAAAAACATAAGCTAGGTTGAAGGTCCAAGGCGCTACTAATGCATCCACTAGAGTCGCCTTGGGATCCCTGGATCTGGACCCGTAGCAAGGAACCTTGAAGTTCTGACGAGACGCCATCAGATCCATGTCTGGAATGCCCCATAATTGAGTCAACTGGGCAAATATCTCCGGGTGGAGTTCCCACTCCCCCGGATGGAATGTCTGACGACTCAGATAATCCGCCTCCCAGTTTTCCACTCCTGGGATGTGGATCGCAGATAGGTGGCAGGAGTGATCCTCCACCCATTTTATGATTTTGGTCACTTCTCTCATCGCCAGGGAACTCCTTGTTCCCCCCTGATGGTTGATGTAAGCAACAGTCGTCATGTTGTCTGATTGGAATCTTATGAATCTGGCCCTTGCTAGTTGAGGCCAAGCCCTGAGAGTATTGAATATCGCTCTCAGTTCCAGAATGTTTATCGGGAGAAGAGACTCTTCCCGAGACCATAGCCCCTGAGCTTTCAGGGAGTCCCAGACCGCGCCCCAGCCCACTAGACTGGCGTCGGTCGTGACAATGACCCACTCTGGTCTGCAGAAGCTCATTCCCTGGGACAGGTGATCCTGGGTTAGCCACCAACGGAGTGAGTCTCTGGTCTTCTGATCTACATGAATCACTGGAGACAAGTCTGTATAGTCCCCATTCCACTGTTTCAGCATGCACAGTTGTAATGGTCTTAGATGAATTCGTGCAAAAGGAACTATGTCCATTGCTGCAACCATCAACCCTACTACTTCCATGCACTGAGCTATGGAAGGTCGTGGAACAGAGTGAAGAACTTGACAAACGTTTAGAAGCTTCGACTTTCTGACATCTGACAGGAAAATCTTCATTTCTAAAGAATCTATTATTGTCCCCAAGAAGGAACTCTTGTCGACGGAGACAGGGAACTTTTTTCTATGTTCACTTTCCATCCGTGAGATCTGAGAAAGGCCAGAACGATGTCTGTGTGAGCCTTTGCCTTTGAAAGAGACGACGCTTGTATCAGAATGTCGTCCAAGTAAGGTGCCACTGCAATGCCCCTTGGTCTTAGAACCGCTAGAAGGGACCCGAGTACCTTTGTGAAAATCCTTGGAGCAGTGGCTAGCCCAAATGGGAGAGCCACAAACTGGTAATGTTTGTCCAGAAAGGCGAACCTTAGGAACTGATGATGATCTTTGTGGATAGGAATATGTAGATACGCATCCTTTAGATCCACGGTAGTCATAAATTGACCCTCCTGGATTGTAGGTAAAATCGTTCGAATGGTTTCCATTTTGAACGATGGCACTCTGAGAAATTTGCCACATACTCTTCACCATCTCCGTGGAGATGTTGCCTGTGCAACGGCAAAGAGAATGACTGGGGTGGGCGGAGCCTAGGAGGGACTATATGGACAGCTTTTGCTGTGCTCTTTGCCATTTCCTGTTGGGGAAGAGAATATTCCCACAAGTTATGGATGACGCCGTGGACCGGACACACCAATGTTGGAGAAATAACATTTTAAAATAGATACAATACTTAAAATAATATGCATTATACATGACAATGCTTATATAATTTTTAACATCGGATGTAAATGTAGCGACATAGCTCCTATAGTTATAATAGGGAGGTTTTTTTTATACTTCATTAGTCAGGTAGATTGCAGATATTACGTAAATGTAGGTGTTCTGTGGGAGTTAGCTGGGCGTTCCAGTAGCGAGACTTTAAAGTGTGAAGCAGTTAGTGTAGGTTTAGGGAAAGGTCACATAGGCATTATGTGAAGTGTTCTGACACAGAAACCGTTTTTGGTTTCAGTAAGTGCACTGTCTGTGCTGTGCAGGTACACTTCACATACGGTCCCCACCCTGCCTGCAGAAAGTGCCGACAAGTAGTGATGTCGGCGATGTTTTGCTGACTTAGTGATCCCCATTATATCCTATGGGAGACACATCCTAACTCGCCGGCACTTCATGGGTCCACCTCTTTTATTTCAATATATTGACAGACCTGGTCTGTCGATGCTTTGTATATCGTGGCCAGAGAGAGAAGAAAGATAATAATTATTAAAATATAATAAAAAAGTCCATCATGTCTGCTATGACATTCTTTTTTTTAAATAATTATCATCACATTAATCCTGTCATGCTTTGTGAAACTAGTTTAGGAGTTTGGAGCTTATGTGTGGAGGTGTCGGACTTAGGGATGCCTTGTAAACTAAAAGGGGCCGGTAAGATGGACTTCTTAATGGAACTACCCCTTTAAGGCATAGCTGAAGAAATAGACAGTCAATTTAAGTTTATTGCACAGGAGACTGAAGGATCTGATACTGGAAACAGGATAGGTGAGCAGGTACGCCCACTTCAGAGCTGGAATCGGAGGTATTGCCCACGAAAGGGCCAGGAACAGGAATGCCCCTTTGAGGAGGAAACAGAAATGCCCACTCTAAGGCCGAGACTAGAATGCCCACTTAAGGCCGAAGATAGGAACAGGATGCAGATGCTGGGTGGACACCCACTGCAGAGTTTGAGTGCAGTAGCAGGATACTGGTATGTGGCACATACCCTCTGCAGAACTTGTAAGGAGGAACTGGAGACTGGCACTTGGCAAAGAAACCCACTGCAGAACTTGTAAGCAGGAACTGTAGACTGGCACTTGGCAGAAACCATCTGGTGAGCTAGGGTGCTAGGGTACAGGAACTTGACAGACAACCCTCTGCAGAGCTTGAGTGCAGTAGCAGGAGACTTGCCATTCTGTCTAAAGATCTAGCTCTAGCATAACTTTCCTGTTATTAGATCTAATGGATACTGGTTTTCTTTGAATCTTTCAAATAGTATATATGCCTGCTCATCGAAGGAAGTGAGATTGGTACAATTTCTCCTTAGCCTACAAAATTGATTATACAGAATATTAGTTTTCCATGGTTTGTAATGATTATTATGATAATTCAAATAACTATTTTTATCTACACACTTGAAATATTTTTTAGTAACTATTTGGCCTTTCTGATACCAAAAAAGTTATTGATCCAAGAATTCAATAGTAGTAGGATCACTTTTAGATGTAAAATTCAGTCCCATGTCGTTTGAATTTAAGTGGGCAACAAACTTGTTAGATTCTGTTTCAAGTCCTTCCCATATAAAAAGGAGATTGTTAAATATAACGTCCATAGAAGACCAGATTGCCCCTATATGAAGAAGAATAGATGAATTTCTCTTCAAAAATGTCCATAAATAAATTAGAAATAAATTAAAACTGCAGGGCTAGGCACTAAAACAGGATACCAGTGTGTGGCAGGTGTCCTCTGCAGGACTTGGGTGCAGGAGCAGGATATCATAGAAGATTGGATAATGCCACAGGACATCAGGTAGCAGTGACAGGTTGATGATGAGAGGATGATGAGAGGATAGCCAGGAGACAAGCTGAGAGTCATATACCTAAGAGTAGTCTGATAAGTTTACTAAATACAGGGAGAATACGAGTAGTGAGGAGAAAAGTACGGTATACAAGAATTGCAGTCGAATCTTTCATCAAACAAAAGGGAAATCGAAGCAAGCAGAATTCAGAAACCAGAGGAAAAAAAGAAAGGGACTTAGGCACTAACCGACTGGTAGAACCACGATGTCAGGGTAGGGAGTGCAGATAAGGTAACTACCTGCAGCTAGCAGGCAAATCGAGCTAAAGAGCACAACCAGTGTAGACAACAGGTCTCCTGAAGCATCAGCCCAAGCTAAAGCCCTCTGGTGGCGCAGAGACAGGGCTACGGGCTTTGAATAAGGAGTCCCAGGTTCAATCCCAGGCACGGGTGTGACTAGTATGTAAAATAACATCCTCTGGACCTCCAAAAATGGTGGCATGAAAAACAAAATGGGCCTAGATCAATATTTCGGGTTGTCTACATATATACAGTATATATATATATATATATATATATATATATAGAGACAGATAAATAAAAAAAACAAGGCTATATTTCTGTTAAATGGAGTGATAGCAAAAATGCTAAAAATTCTCTGGTAGTTTGGGCAAATTTTTCGAAAAGTGGTATTTATCTTCTGATAGAGGCCGTTACACAGGGCTTGGGTCTAGTACACAAAAGTCCCTAATTACTGTTAAATGCCATGCTGTTCATGATAGCTCAAAGTTTAATTCTTTTAAACAAAGTATGTAAGTTAAATTGTGAGGAAATAAAGTTTTTTTGTTTTAATTCTTCGTTCATCAACTGTCTTTTTTTTTTGCATTTAGCTGTTGTCTCCCCCAGAACCCCTAGTTGATGTTGCGGTTTTGCACTTATTTCTGGTAATTATTACTATAGTATTATTTATTTGTTATGGTATAATATATATATATTTTTTAAATGACTGTACAATAATGTGTTTCACAATGGCTATATGCAAAGTGGGGGTGGAGAAGTGGGTGTGGGCAGGTGATGGGTGGGATCTGGATTTGCCAAAGAAAGTATTTTAGTATATCATGTATATACAGAGCACTACCTAAAATAGCCAAAAGTTTCTGTGTTTTCTCCAATATTGAGGTCTTTATTGGGATCTGGATTTGCACAGATATTAGTGGGTGGCACTTTCACAAGAAGAAATCTGGCTCTGAAAAAGAGCTGAATGCCACGAGCAGGTGCCTTCTTTAGCATTCGGCAGCTAACAAAACTGCTGAATGCAAATGCCTATTGAATATGCTTATTTTAAAAAAATTATAAAGAATTTAATCAATAAAATTAAACATCACGTTGCCATTACAACTACTCACAAAGTGTGTGTGTATATATTAGATTTATTTCCTCTAAAATAGAATATCATTCTGGCTGCAGATTACAGTTTATCTGTGTTACTGTACAAGAATAGACTCAAAACTTAAAGGGACTTGATACCGAAATGTTGAAGCACTTGAAAGTGATGCTACATATCTGTAAAAAGCGGACTAGAAAATATCACATGAACATCACTGTGTAAACAAAGAAAATATTTTACTTCTAAACTTCCTCAGTAGCCACATAACATTAGATGCTTAAGGGGACGGTTCACTGTAAAATTGTTTTTCCCTGAATGTGTTCCCCATGATTTGTTAAAAGCTGCAGCGTCTAAAAGGTATGAGAAATTGCTAATGTATGCTTCTTTTTGCAAAATAAATAGCTGTATTTACCCTTTGAAACCACAGCCCATCAAAATAGGCTTCGCTTGCTGACAGATCAGATCTTGTTATCTTATCACTCAAATGCTTACCTTTCTCAATAAGTAGAAAGAACAATTGAAAATTAACATTTTACAGCATTATCTCTTCCACCGCCCACTGTGAGTGTAATTTCTTCTGCTGTCTGTGTTTACACAGTGTGTCAATAGCCTATACCTAGGTATAGAAACTTTCAGTATAGGTAAGAATACTACAGGCTAAATCAGCTTCTTCAAATGCCAATATAAATGCTAAGCAGCTATTTGTAAACAATTGAATACACTCTAGCAGGTACAATGGATAATTGGGAACAAATTAAAGGAGAGAAAGTTTTTGGGTAAACTGTCCCTTTAACGTTCCTCTACAATCAGGATGCTTGCAAGGGAGCGTGCACCTGGCATGTGCAGGCACAGTCACTTTATTTCCCTCCTCAGTTTAGGGAAGATTAATATGAAATCTCATGAGAAGATGGTGAAATCCCACAAGATCGCAGTAAAGCACCGATGATGCTGATACAGATATTCAGTGAGTGTTACCTGAATTAAATTCTTTGCAGGAACATAGCACTAATTAGGATTTATGACCAGTTAAAGGGATACCGAACCCAAATTTTTTTCTTTCATGATTCAAATAGAGCATGCAATTTTAATAAACTTTCTAATTTACTCCTATTATCAATTTTTCCTCATTCTCTTGGTATCTTTATTTGAAAAAGCAGGAATCTTAGGAATTGGCTTATTTTTGGTTCAGCACCCTGAATAGCGCTTGCTGATTGGTGAGTACATTTAGCTACCAATCAGCAAGCACTATCCAGGCGCTAAACCAAAGATAAGCCGGCTCGTAAGCTTTCATTCCTGCCTTTTCAAATAAAGATACCAAGAGAACGAAGAAAAATTAGAAAGTTGCTTGAAATTGCATGTTCTATCTGTATCATGAAAGAACAAAAATTGGGTTCAGTATCCCTTTAATGATTTTATATGTTTCAAATAATTTGTCCAAGTCTCTCATATAGAAATGTAATTTTTTTATTCAATTAGACACAAACAGCATTTCAGTTTCTAGAAAAAGGTGCAATAATGTAAAAAAATTGAGTTGTTCTAGACATATTAACCCCAGTTAAGAAATATTAAAAACGGGAGTATGCGTTTCTCTGTTGCTGAATGGGTTGCTGTGCCGGCTGCTGTTGCTGCTGTTGCTGCTGCTGCTGCAGGCGTAACTGCTGTGAAAAAGGATCTTCTAATGACTTAACAAAAATTGTGGTTTTTGGACCAGTTTTCCAAAGGACTCCATTGGAATCAATGACAGATGACTCTACTGTAATATGGTGAGTCCCAAGAACTGAAAAATTCAACAGGAACTGGGTGCTAAAGTAATCGTTGTGTGGTTCAACCTTTTGCTCCATTTCACTTCTCACACCCTCTGCAGGTATCTAGGAGTAAAACAGAAAATAATTGGTGCTGATAAAATCTGTCAAAATTAAAAATGCTAACAAAAAATAGAACAAAACAGCTAGTTAACACTCTGGGAACCAATATATTGTAAGATTTTATTTGCATCTGAATCCTTTATATATGGCTTTTTATGTATTACAAGAATGATTTTACAACACATCCACAGATTGCAGTTTAGATTTTCAATCTTTTATGAAAACTGGTCAGGTCAAACTTAATTGAAGCACTTTTAGTTACCAAAGTGGACACCAATGTAATGAATATAAATGCACTGCCATCCTATCGCAACCTCAGAATTAAGGATGGTATGTTACCTGCTCTCACAATAGTATATTGTTATAACAAAATGTATTACTTGAGGTTATTTCACATTAAAACATTTCTAATGTAATGTAAGTAGGTTACAAAAGGAAATAATGTAAATAGAAATAGGATTGTTTTCATCCTAATATACTAATTTAAAGAGATATATAATAGACCTGTTCCATAGCACATACTATTCATTTTATATACTAGAAAACATAATTTATGTAAGAACTTACCTGATAAATTAATTTCTTTCATATTAGCAAGAGTCCATGAGCTAGTGACGTATGGGATATACATTCCTACCAGGAGGGGCAAAGTTTCCCAAACCTCAAAATGCCTATAAATACACCCCTCACCACACCCACAATTCAGTTTAACGAATAGCCAAGAAGTGGGGTGATAAAAAAGTGCGAAAGCATATAAAATAAGGAATTGGAATAATTGTGCTTTATACAAAAATCATAACCACCCCAAAAAAGGGCGGGCCTCATGGACTCTTGCTAATATGAAAGAAATGAATTTATCAGGTAAGTTCTTACATAAATTATGTTTTCTTTCATGTAATTAGCAAGAGTCCATGAGCTAGTGACGTATGGGATAATGATTACCCAAGATGTGGATCTTTCCACGCAAGAGTCACTAGAGAGGGAGGGATAAAATAAAGACAGCCAATTCCTGCTGAAAATAATCCACACCCAAAATAAAGTTTAATGAAAAACATAAGCAGAAGATTCAAACTGAAACCGCTGCCTGAAGTACTTTTCTACCAAAAACTGCTTCAGAAGAAGAAAATACATCAAAATGGTAGAATTTAGTAAAAGTATGCAAAGAGGACCAAGTTGCTGCTTTGCAAATCTGATCAATCGAAGCTTCATTCCTAAACGCCCAGGAAGTAGAAACTGACCTAGTAGAATGAGCTGTAATCCTTTGAGGCGGAGTTTTACCCGACTCAACATAGGCAAGATGAATTAAAGATTTCAACCAAGATGCCAAAGAAATGGCAGAAGCTTTCTGGCCTTTTCTAGAACCGGAAAAGATAACAAATAAACTAGAAGTCTTTCGGAAAGACTTAGTAGCTTCAACATAATATTTCAAAGCTCTAACAACATCCAAAGAATGCAATGATTTCTCCTTAGAATTCTTAGGATTAGGACATAATGAAGGAACCACAATTTCTCTACTAATGTTGTTAGAATTCACAACTTTAGGTAAAAATTCAAAAGAAGTTCGCAACACTGCCTTATCCTGATGAAAAATCAGAAAAGGAGACTCACAAGAAAGAGCAGATAATTCAGAAACTCTTCTGGCAGAAGAGATTGCCAAAAGGAACAAAACTTTCCAAGAAAGTAATTTAATGTCCAATGAATGCATAGGTTCAAACGGAGGAGCTTGAAGAGCCCCCAGAACCAAATTCAAACTCCAAGGAGGAGAAATTGACTTAATGACAGGTTTTATACGAACCAAAGCTTGTACAAAACAATGAATATCAGGAAGATTAGCAATCTTTCTGTGAAAAAGAACAGAAAGAGCAGAGATTTGACCTTTCAAAGAACTTGCGGATAAACCTTTATCTAAACCATCCTGAAGAAACTGTAAAATTCTCGGAATTCTAAAAGAATGCCAAGAAAAATGATGAGAAAGACACCAAGAAATATAAGTCTTCCAGACTCTATAATATATCTCTCTGGATACAGATTTACGAGCCTGTAACATAGTATTAATCACAGAGTCAGAGAAACCTCTTTGACCAAGAATCAAGCGTTCAATCTCCATACCTTTAAATTTAAGGATTTGAGATCCTGATGGAAAAAAGGACCTTGCGACAGAAGGTCTGGTCGTAGCGGAAGAGTCCACGGATGGCAAGAGGCCATCCGGACAAGATCCGCATACCAAAACCTGTGAGGCCATGCCGGAGCTACCAGCAGAACAAACGAGCATTCCTTCAGAATCTTGGAGATTACTCTTGGAAGAAGAACTAGAGGCGGAAAGATATAAGCAGGATGATACTTCCAAGGAAGTGATAATGCATCCACTGCTTCCGCCTGAGGATCCCGGGATCTGGACAGATACCTGGGAAGTTTCTTGTTTAGATGAGACGCCATCAGATCTATTTCTGGAAGCTCCCACATTTGAACAATCTGAAGAAATACCTCTGGGTGAAGAGACCATTCGCCCGGATGCAACGTTTGGCGACTGAGATAATCCGCTTCCCAATTGTCTATACCTGGGATATGAACCGCAGAGATTAGACAGGAGCTGGATTCCGCCCAAACCAGAATTCAAGATACTTCTTTCATAGCCAGAGGACTGTGAGTCCCTCCTTGATGATTGATGTATGCCACAGTAGTGACATTGTCTGTCTGAAAACAAATGAACGATTCTCTCTTCAGAAGAGGCCAAGACTGAAGAGCTCTGAAAATTGCACGGAGTTCCAAAATATTGATCGGTAATCTCACCTCCTGAGATTCCCAAACTCCTTGTGCCGTCAGAGATCCCCACACAGCTCCCCAACCTGTGAGACTTGCATCTGTTGAAATTACAGTCCAGGTCGGAAGCACAAAAGAAGCCCCCTGAATTAAACGATGGTGATCTGTCCACCACGTTAGAGAGTGTCGTACAATCGGTTTTAAAGATATTAATTGAGATATCTTTGTGTAATCCTTGCACCATTGATTCAGCATACAGAGCTGAAGAGGTCGCATGTGAAAACGAGCAAAGGGGATCGCGTCCGATGCAGCAGTCATAAGACCTAGAATTTCCATGCATAAGGCTACCGAAGGGAATGATTGTGACTGAAGGTTTCGACAAGCTGAAATTAATTTTAGACGTCTCTTGTCTGTTAAAGACAGAGTCATGGACACTGAATCTATCTGGAAACCCAGAAAGGTTACCCTTGTCTGAGGAATCAATGAACTTTTTGGTGAATTGATCCTCCAACCATGATCTTGAAGAAACAACACAAGTCGATTCGTATGAGATTCTGCTAAATGTAAAGACTGAGCAAGTACCAAGATATCGTCCAAATAAGGAAATACCACAATACCCTGTTCTCTGATTACAGACAGAAGGGCACCGAGAACCTTTGTAAAAATTCTTGGAGCTGTAGCTAGGCCAAACGGCAGAGCCACAAACTGGTAATGCTTGTCCAGAAAAGAGAATCTCAGGAACTGATAATGATCTGGATGAATCGGAATATGCAGATATGCATCCTGTAAATCTATTGTGGACATAAAATGCCCTTGCTGAACAAAAGGCAAGATAGTCCTTACAGTTACCATTTTGAACGTTGGTATGCTTACATAACGATTCAATATTTTTAGATCCAGAACTGGTCTGAAGGAATTCTCCTTCTTTGGTACAATGAAGAGATTTGAATAAAACCCCATCCCCTGTTCCAGAACTGGAACTGGCATAATTACTCCAGCCAACTCTAGATCTGAAACACAATTCAGAAATGCTTGAGCTTTCACTGGATTTACTGGGACACGGGAAAGAAAAAATCTCTTTGCAGGAGGTCTCATCTTGAAACCAATTCTGTACCCTTCTGAAACAATGTTCTGAATCCAAAGATTGAGAACAGAATTGATCCAAATTTCTTTGAAAAAAACGTAACCTGCCCCCTACCAGCTGAGCTGGAATGAGGGCCGCACCTTCATGTGGACTTAGAAGCAGGCTTTGCCTTTCTAGAAGGCTTGGATTTATTCCAGACTGGAGATGGTTTCCAAACTGAAACTGCTCCTGAGGATGAAGGATCAGGCTTTTGTTCTTTGTTGAAACGAAAGGAACGAAAACGATTATTAGCCCTGTTTTTACCCTTAGATTTTTTATCCTGTGGTAAAAAAGTTCCTTTCCCACCAGTAACAGTTGAGATAATGGAATCCAACTGAGAACCAAATAATTTGTTACCCTGGAAAGAAATGGAAAGTAGAGTTGATTTAGAAGCCATATCAGCATTCCAAGTTTTAAGCCATAAAGCTCTTCTAGCTAAAATAGCTGGAGACATAAACCTGACATCAACTCTGATAATATCAAAAATGGCATCACAGATAAAATTATTAGCATGCTGAAGAAGAATAATAATAATATTATGAGAATCATGATCTGTTACTTGTTGTGCTAAAGTCTCCAACCAAAAAGTTGAAGCTGCAGCAACATCAGCCAAAGATATAGCAGGTCTAAGAAGATTACCTGAACACAGATAAGCTTTTCTTAGAAAGGATTCAATTTTCCTATCTAAAGGATCTTTAAACGAAGTACCATCTGACGTAGGAATAGTAGTACGTTTAGCAAGGGTAGAAATAGCCCCATCGACTTTAGGGATTTTGTCCCAAAATTCTAATCTGTCAGACGGCACAGGATATAATTGCTTAAAACGTTTAGAAGGAGTAAATTAATTACCCAATTTATCCCATTCTCTGGAAATTACTTCAGAAATAGCATTAGGAACAGGAAAAACTTCTGGAATAACCACAGGAGATTTAAACACCTTATCTAAACGTTTAGAATTAGTATCAAGAGGACCAGAATCCTCTATTTCTAAAGCAATTAGTACTTCTTTAAGTAAAGAACGAATAAATTCCATTTTAAATAAATATGAAGATTTATCAGCATCAATCTCTGAGACAGAATCCTCTGAACCAGAAGAGTCATCAGAATCAGAATGATGATGTTCATTTAAAAATTCATCTGTAGAGAGAGAAGTTTTAAAAGATTTTTTATGTTTACTAGAAGGAGAAATAACAGACATAGCCTTCTTGATGGATTCAGAAACAAAATCTCTTATGTTATCAGGAACATTCTGCACCTTAGATGTTGAGGGAACTGCAACAGGCAATGGTACATTACTAAAGGAAATATTATCTGCTTTAACAAGTTTGTCATGACAATTAATACAAACAACAGCCGGAGGAATAGCTACCAAAAGTTTACAGCAGATACACTTAGCTTTGGTAGTTCCAGCACTAGACAGCGATTTTCCTGAAGTATCTTCTGACTCAGATGCAACGTGAGACATCTTGCAATATGTAAGAGAAAAAACAACATATAAAGCAAAATTGATCAAATTCCTTAAATGACAGTTTCAGGAATGGGAAAAAATGCCAATAAACAAGCTTCTAGTAACCAGAAGCAAAGAAAAAATGAGACTGAAATAATGTGGAGACAAAAGCGACGCCCATATTTTTTGGCGCCAAATAATACGCCCACATTGTTTGGCGCCTAAATGCTTTTTGGCGCCAAAAATGACGCCACATCCGGAACGCCGACATTTTTGGCGCAAAAGGTCGTCAAAAAATGATGCAACTTCCGGCGACACGTATGACGCCGGAAACAGAAAAGATTTTTTGCGCCAAAAAAGTCTGCGCCAAGAATGACGCAATAAAATGAAGCATTTTCAGCCCCCGCGAGCCTAACAGCCCACAGGGAAAAAAAAGTCAAATTTTTAAGGTAAGAAAAAATGATTGATTCAAATGCATTATCCCAAATATGAAACTGACTGTCTGAAAATAAGGAATGTTGAACATTCTGAGTCAAGGCAAATAAATGTTTGAATACATATATTTAGAACTTTATAAATAAAGTGCCCAACCATAGCTTAGAGTGTCACAGAAAATAAGATTTACTTACCCCAGGACACTCATCTACATGTTTGTAGAAAGCCAAACCAGTACTGAAACGAAAATCAGCAGAGGTAATGGTATATAAATAAGAGTATATCGTCGATCTGAAAAGGGAGGTAAGAGATGAATCTCTATGACCGATAACAGAGAACCTATGAAATAGACCCCGTAGAAGGAGATCACTGCATTCAAATAGGCAATACTCTCCTCACATCCCTCTGACATTCACTGCACGCTGAGAGGAAAACCGGGCTCCAACTTGCTGCGGAGCGCATATCAACGTAGAATCTAGAACAAACTTACTTCACCACCTCCATAGGAGGCAAAGTTTGTAAAAACTGAATTGTGGGTGTGGTGAGGGGTGTATTTATAGGCATTTTGAGGTTTGGGAAACTTTGCCCCTCCTGGTAGGAATGTATATCCCATACGTCACTAGCTCATGGACTCTTGCTAATTACATGAAAGAAAAGAAAATATAGCATTTCCAGTGCCCCATTTTACCTACAATACACTGGATAAGAAGATGTGGCTATGGCTTAAAGGGACATTAAACACTAAAGAAATTCTAGATAGAATGAAACATTCATAGAAAAGATTAGTTTGATAATAATATGTAGATGGATTTTTGAAGTTTAATTAGTTGTTTAAATATTAACAAGTATAAAGTTTTAGTATCTATAAAACAATGGGGGCTGCCATGTTGTAACTTAGGCTTTTTTCTCTGCTGAGGCTAATTACAGAAAGGTATAAATAAGTCACTAGAGTGTGCAGCCAATGGCTGTGTGGAATATAACTTCTAACATGAACTGAAAAGCACACAATTTTAAGTATGAAATTACAGGAAAAGGGCAGAAAAACTTAAATTATGCTTACCTGATCATTTTGGATACAAAAGACAAAGGGGTGCCTCATGTGTAGATCAGAGAAATCCCACACTGAATAAAAATCCAAATGGATACTCACATTTAGCTGAAGCACCCTTGTGTGCTTGTGGTTGCAGGCTAATAACTCAGGGTGTATCAGCTAACCCAGGCAGCAGGTAACACTCAGGAACACCAGATGCAGTATCCAGATGGAGTACTGAATGCAGTTTGCCCCAAAAAGCGATAGGGATAAAAGTAAGGTGCTAACACTTGACTTATGTAAAACACAAGGTTTATTAAAACTCACATAAAAACAAAAGCTTCAAGTGATAGGAGGGCATAAACATGTAGCCCCCCTAATGCAACGCGTTTCTCGGCTATAAAATCGCTGCTTCGCTCTTTGGGGCGAACTACATTCAGTACTCCATCTGGGTACTGCATCTGGTGTTCCTGAGTGTTACCTGCTACCTGGGTTAGCTGACACATCCTGAGTTATTAGCCTACTACCACAAGCACACAAGGGTGCTTCCCCACTTCCCTCATCCCCCAGTAATTCTGCAAAGGGAACAAGGAACAGTAGGAGAAATATCAGGGGGAAAAAAGGTGCCAGAAGAACAAAAAAACTAAATACCGCTGCCTCATGGATAAAACACGGGCGGGGAGCTGTGGACTCTTCCCGTCAGAAGAAAAGAAAATTATCAGGTAAGCATAATTTATGTTTTTCTTCTTAAACGGGGAGAGTCCACAGCTGCATTCATTACTTTTGGGAAAACAATACCCAAGCTATAGAGAACACTGAATGCAACAAAAGGGCGGGTACAGAAGGCGGCCCCTTCCAAGAGCACCACAGCCTGAAAAACCCCCAGAACCCTACAAAAAAAACTGTAATAAAAACAACAAGAACAAGGGGTTAAAACACAGGTGAAGGGAAGACAGCACTTGTTGATCCTTAAAATATCGATATTTTATTGAACATGAAGATGGACACACCAAACACAAAAGGTATGGACGGAGGGGCAGGTCCTTACGCGTTTCTTGCCGTGCGGCACTTAGTCATAGGATGATCCCCTATGCGACACTTTCACT
Source organism: Bombina bombina (assembly GCF_027579735.1). NCBI lineage: Eukaryota > Metazoa > Chordata > Amphibia > Anura > Bombinatoridae > Bombina > Bombina bombina. The sequence goes on along the minus strand of NC_069502.1, from coordinate 1,116,360,101 downwards.
ATATATAGCACGTTGCACCAATCAGAAGCCTCAAACAAGAGGCCAATCGGACAGCGCATATAATGAAAGAAAATATGGCATATTTACAATTTAAAAACAAATGACACAATATGAAAGTAATAAGACTGACACAATATCAATATAGCGCTAATGCAGCAAATATATAAACCACAGGATAATAACAAAATACATTTATCGATGAGGTAGTTGTTAATAAGGGAACTAGTAGATATAATACCCAATATATATACTGGTGACAGAATTTAAATCAACAAGGAAACCCATATATATTTCATAATGAGGGTAGAATGGAAAACAACAATATGTCAACTAACAATTCCTATTGTACAACAAAAAAATAAAATGCAATATATAAAATATAAATTAATTTCATTTATATCATTGCATTTAACATGGATTGATTTAATCTATTTTATCTTACAAGTCAATTTCATTTGTGTCAATACATTAAACATGAATTAATTTAATTTTATTTATTAGATGTTATTTGTCACTCCACAAAGTAACTAATGTCCCACTCTTTATTAAGACCTAAAGGGACCCGTGTCTGGAGCTTCCAAATCCAATATAGCTCCTTTTTGGATAATACCTTAAACCTATTTCCACCCCTCAAGGATGGTTTGGCTATATCTATAACTTGTACTCTAATTTTTGGCTCATTTATAAAGTGAAAACAATTCAAATGTCTCGCCACGCTGGAGTCCTTGTTGTAATTTTTAATATCTCTTTTATGTTCACCAACTCTGGACCTCAAACAGCTTGACATTTTACCTATGTGTTGGATCTTGCAAAGTTCGTGCTCAAGAAGGTACACTACAAAAATGCTGCCACAAGTGGCATAACATTCCACCTGAAAAATGTCATTAGTGACAGTACATCCAAATGTTGTCACCTTAGAGATCACACCACATGTTCTACAATTTCTTGATAAACAACAAAAAGTGCCCTTTTTGTGGAGCCAGTTCCTATAACTGGTCGTGGACCTAGTGGTGATCATACTTGAAGACAGCATACTTGACAATGTTGGGGCCTTCCTAGAAACAAATCTCACATTATCAACAATAGGATTCAATAATTCATCACTTTTTTAGGACATATAAATTTCTTCTTACAATATTGCAAATATCCCTGTATTGCAAGGAAAATTCAGTAGAGAAAACTGTGGTATCTTTACTGAAAATATGACTCTTTTTATTCTTAAATGTTGTTTCCCTATCACTTGTACTTGAATGGTACTCTTTGGGTATTTCTCTTACTTCGTTTTTTCTTACTTTGTGTGTTTTCAAAAGAGTCTAAGTTACAACCCCTAACAACCAGCCTATCCATACATTTTTTGGCCTGTATATCAAAAAGCTGACTTGAGCTTGCATTTCTCGTTAGCCTCAAAAACTGGCTTTGGGTATAGATTTAATAAGATGTACAGGATGGCATGACTTAGCATGCAAAATTGTATTTCCGGATGTTGGTTTCCTATATGTGTCAGTAATGACACTTTTGGTTTCCACAGAACCCACTAAAGATAGATCTAGAAACTGTGTTTGTTCGTTTTGAAAATCACCTGTAAATCTGAGACCAATATCATTGCTATTCACAAAAGTCATAACGTTCTCAAAATCAAATGGTCCCTTCCCAACAAAAATCAAGTTGTCAATAAATCTCATATATAATACTATATTATGCGAAAAAGGGTTATTGTCTGTATAGAGGCTGTTGAGCTCCCACCACCCCACAAACAGATTTGCAAAAGAGGGGGCAAAGGGGTTAAAAACCTGAAAGGACCCAGTAACTGCCCATCAGTTGAATAACCTACAAGGCCGGGCCAGAGATTACTCAGATCCCTAGATCCATTGAGCACAAAAAGCTCCCAAGGAGCCAAGTCCTGCAGGCATCCTGACCAACAGAACTAACCCTCGACCCGAAGGAAGAGCCTTCACTTACCACTGAGGGGGAAAACGGAGGACCTATAAGATATCTAAAAGACCATCAATAAATGGAAAGAAAACATGAAACAACTAAGACGAACCCAAAGTTGCTAAAGACAACCTCCCAGGGGAAAAAACTCCCTAGAAGGACAAGGACCAGGGATCAACACCTAGAAGAATGTGATCATGAGAAACCCCAAGGTTTATCCTCAGATCCCTGACCCAACACCATACACCTTAAGGTGCTACAAGGAAGCCACAAGCTCCCCACTGTACCCTAGTCTAGCAGACACACTAGCTAACTAGTCAAACATAGGTAGAAAACCCATATAAACCGAAGAAAATTTGGAACCTGCAAACAAGGATAATCATCCAAGCAGAGAAAAAGCTATCTCGTGAAACACATAGCCACCTCTGAACAAGAACTTGTGAACTCCAGCCTCAAGACAGCAAGGCTGACCCTAAGCCAACGTGGAAGACCATCCCACAGAGAATGCCGAAAAAATCTTGATGACAACTCTAGTCTAGGAAACTTTAGAAAATAATCCAACACCAGCAGCATATGCAACCAGTGGAGGGATGAACACCGTGACCCCCCCACCAAGGCCGGAACAAGCATAGAGAGCTGCCACAGCAGGATTCAAACTTCAAACCTCCAGCTACTAGGCAGGGAGATAACCCTCTAGTCACTTAGACCTGCAGCAACTGGAAGCACATGGTCAAAACTCAACCGAGCAACCAGATCCCGACCCCCTTCCGAGGTAACGGACCTAGTCCAAAAATTTGGCAACGTCCGAAAACAAAGAAAATAAAATTCTCCGAACCACATTTCAGAAGAAAAAGGGAAGGGGCCCCAAGGAAGAACAACTCTGACCAATATTTAAATTAGCTTGTCAGGACAGAAGACAGCGTGCTCAGGATCCAGAAACCCTACCACTCCCAGCAAAGAAGATAGGGCACTGAACTACAGCGTCCCAGTACCAGAACCCAGCCCCATGACCTCTTTCATGCAAGGAGGGCAGAACCCCTCGGAAAAACGAGAAGAGAAAGAGCTATGAGGCACTGCAAGACCTCCCCAAAGGAGGGTAAACATAAAGGACCGCTTTCCCAGCCAATGGCTTGGCGAAGAGAAAAGAAATGGTAAAAACCATTGATAAGATACCAACAGCTCAGTGGAAACAACCATGAGCTAACATCAAGGCGCAATAGCTGCCGATGACAACAACCGTAAGATCTCGTCTGAGAGACAGCCAAACTAGCCCTCAGACAGATACCAAATTGTCCCTGAAAGGGCAATCGGAGGTTGTAGAACCCAAAGGCTTGAAACCAAATTTAAAACAGCTTGCAAACACACAATCAAGGTGCAAATAGCTGCAGCTGGCTTCACCTAGGACCGATCCAGATCCGGACTCCGAAATCTCAGACTAGAGACATGGCTAAAAGCCAGACCCCTGGAGCCAGAGACCGGTCAATGTTCTAACCCCCAGAGGACCATCCAGTGATCTCATACGGAGGAGTGCACCCTGCAGTGCACTCCCATAACCCAATGTCCCTGGACATTGTAATATTGAGAGATACAGACCAAAGAGGCCAAGGAAACATCTTAACAGGTCTAGGAAGAGGGCAACCAGCACCTGAAGGGGCAACTGGATCCCAAACCCTCTGCTGTAAACCCAAAGAGATAGATGGGAACATCCCCCTCTAAAGACCACGGGGTTACAAGAGACAGGCTCCAAACCAGTCCGTAGGATGAGGTGATATCGCCAAAAGACCCTTACAGTATCAGTCTCCCGGAATCCTGTACCTCACAGGAAAAAACACAGTGGGAGTCTCACAACTCCTGGCAGACCAGTCAACCAGGGGAGAATGCTGGGGAAGACCCCAAACCCCTGCGCTCTCATAGGAGAACGTGCAACATACTAAAGGAGGAAGTAACAAGGAGATACCCGAATTTCCAAACACAGATGACCCGACCATACAAGAAGGGGACAAAGTAGTCCCAACAACCTACGAGTGGTGCCTGAGACTAGCCAGAAATTTGACATCCAGTAGATAACAAGAGAGAAAACGAAATCGCTATCCATTAGTACCCCCGATGCCTAGAGGTCATCCAACCTCCAAACCCAATGGGAATGGTGACAATTCGGTTCCAAGGCCAAAAGGCCTCTCATGAGGAGTCTCAGCTGGCTCCGATCCCAGGAACCCCCTAAAGTGTGGCACATGAGGGTGGATTCAAACCCCTAAACTTGAGTTTGATAATCAGACATGTTACCACTAGGCCACTGTAGAGGCCCACTCAATAGTAGAAACGGGAGGTGAACCAAAGCAGCCCTCTGTCTTCTAAAATAGAGGCAACAAGAAAACACGAACATTAATCAAAGTGAGCAACCCAGCACCCGACAGAGTAACCCGTACACCGGCACCCCCTGGGTGACATGAACTGTAAGGAACAGCATCTAGTGGCCGACCAGAACCCGTCTGGCACGAGAACACTGCGAAAATGTCCAAGGAAAATAGAGGCCCCCAAAGGGATCGATAACAAACTATAAACATAACTATGCGAGGAAGTGCCCACACGACCACAAAATCGCAGGTATCAGTTCCAGAGAAGAAACGTTCCCAAAACGGAACTATAACATACATGAGCTTCGTAAAACAAATTAAACACATCCTAACCGGATCAAAATAAATGAAGGCAGCACCCGCGGGTGAACGCCCAAGGAGAATGGGTACGCCAATGGGACCAGCCGATTTGAGGCCCCAATCTCCCAAGCTCAGAACTGGAACAGATACTTAAAAGAAAAGAAAGACGGAGGCGTGAAGGATATTGGCTTCATCCCCATATGTCTAACCAGGTTTGCACTCCGGCACAGAAGACTAAGGATCCCTCGGCCCAGTAGGACCGAAATCCTCCAGCACCACCAAAACATGCCTTAGTACTACACGAAGGGATGCCAGTCTATAATGGAAGGCAAAATGTTCCCTCGCCGGATCGATGGAAGACCCCGGACCCGAGGGAGGGGCCCCTGAAGCCTCAGAGGCCATCTCTTCCCCAGATGGTCGAACTGACTCATGGTGATATCATGGTGATATCACGCTCGACGGACCCTGGTTAACAGAACACGGACAATATCTTAGAAATACTTCTCTTGAGAGATATTAATGTGCCAGTACCATAGATATGGCCATGCGGAACCGTGCTGTAACCTCTGGAGGAAATAAGCTGTCTTCCGGAGAAGGAGTAACGGCCCTAGGGACACCTGCTTGCGTAGCAAAAGAAATTCTGGGGCACGCGCCTCGCTGGACATGGAATCCTCAGGGGCGGCTGACTCAGTGCACTCTACGCTCCCTGAATCGGGGGAATAGAGTACTCTAGCACGGCATCCGGTACATAACTGATGGAGATTTATAACATGGGCCATTTCATACTCTTCACAAGACGTATACTCCGAATTGGAGATGTCTGTCTCTAAAAAAAAAAAAATCAGAATCCTCCATAACTTGGAGTTGCAAATGTGGACAAACACTAAGCGGCACCTTACACCCCCAATGGCTGGGGCACTCACCACCTCCTGTGAACCAGACAACCAACGAACAGACTCTCTCCGTTGTCACTCGGTCAGAGTATGGAAATGGAAATACAATCGGCTAGATTTAGAGTTTTGTCGGTAAAGACCCGCGTAGCTAACGTCGCTTTTTTTCCCAACGCACCCTTAAGACAACGCTGGTATTGAGAGTTGTGAGGGGCTGCGTTAGGCTCCAAAAAGGGTGCGTTGAGCCTAATGTACCGCCACTTCAACCCTCAATACCAGAGTTGCTTACGTTAGCGGTAAACTGGCAAAACGTGCTCGTGCACAATTCTCCCAATGGAAACAATGGGGCAGTTTGGGCTGGAAAAAAACCTAACACCTGCAAAAAAGCAGCGTTCAGCTCCCAACGCAGCCCCATTGTTTCCTATGGGGAAACACTTTCTAAGTCTGCACCTAACACCCTAACATGAACCCCGAGTCTAAACACCCCTAACCTTACACTTATTAACCCCTAATCTGCCACCCCCGCTATAGCTGACACCTGCATTATATTATTAACCCCTAATCTGCCGCTCTGGACACTGCCGCAACCTACATTATACCTATGTACCCCTAATCTGCTGCCCCTAACATCGCCGACCCCTATATTATATTTATTAACCCCTAATCTGCCCCCCCCAACGTCGCCGCTACCTTACCTACACTTATTAACTCCAAATCTGCCGACCGGACCTCGCCGCTACTGTAATAAAGTTATTAACCCCTAAACCGCCGCACTCCCGCATCGCAAACCCTATAATAAATAGTATTAACCCCTAATCTGCCCTCCCTAACATCTCCGCCACCTAACTTCAAGTATTAACCCCTAATCTGCTGACCGGACCTCTTTGTAAAAAAGATTACAAGAATTTTAAGCTAATTACACCTACTCTAAGCCCCCTAATAAAATAACAAAGCCCCCCAAAATAATAAAGGTCCCTACCCTATTCTAAATTAAAAAGTAACCAGCTCTTTTACCAGCCCTTAAAAGGGCTTTTTGCCGGGCATGCCCCAAAGTAAACAGCTCTTTTGCCTGTAAAAAAAATCACAATACCACCCCCCAACATTACAACCCACCACCCACATACCCCTACTCTAATCCAAACCCCCCTTAAATAAACACTACCCCCCTGAAAATCTCCCTACCTTGAGTCGTGTTCACCCAGCCGGGCACCGATGGACCAAAAGATGACATCCGGAGCGGCAGAAGTCTTCATCCTATCCGGGCAGAAGAGGACATCCGGACCGTCAAACATCTTCATCCAAGTGGCATCTTCTATCTTCATCCATCCGATGAGGAGCGGCTCCATCTTCAAGACCTCCGGCGCGGAACATCCGTCTTCAACGACGACTACCCGATGAATGAAGGTTCCTTTAAGGGACGTCATCCAAGATGGCGTCCCTCGAATTCCGATTGGCTGATAGGATTCTATCAGCCAATCGGAAATTAAGGTAAGAAAAATCTGATTGGCTGATTGAATCAGCCAATCAGATTCAAGTTCAATCGCTTAAAGGAACTTTCATTCGTTGTTAGTCGTCGGTCTGGAAGGATGCTCCGCACCGGAGGTCTTGAAGATGGAGCCGCTCCTCGTCGGATGGATGAAGATAGAAGATGCCGCTTGGATGAAGCCTTCTCCCGGTCCGGATGTCCTCTTCTGCCCGGATAGGATGAAGACTTCTGCCGCTCCGGATGTCATCTTTTGGTCCATCGGTGAGCGGCTGGGTGAAGACGACTCAAGGTAGGGAGATCTTCAGGGGGGTAGTGTTAGGTTTATTTAAGGGGGGTTTGGGTTAGAGTAGGGGTATGTGGGTGGTGGGTTGTAATGTTGGGGGGTGGTATTGTGTTTTTTTTTTACAGGCAAAAGAGCTGTTTACTTTGGGGCATGCCCCGCAAAAAGCCCTTTTAAGGGCTGGTAAAAGAGCTGGTTACTTTTTAATTTAGAATAGGGACCTTTATTATTTTGGGGTGCTTTGTTATTTTATTAGGGGGCTTAGAGTAGGTGTAATTAGCTTAAAATTCTTGTAATTTTTTTTATTTTTTGTAATTTAGTGTTTGTTTTTTTTGTAATTTAGTTTAGTTTATTTAATTGTAGGTACTTGTAGTTAATTGATTTAATTTATTTATTGATAGTGTAGTGTTAGGTTTAATTGTAACTTAGGTTAGAATTTATTTTACAGGTAATTTTGTAATTATTTTAACTAGGTAGCTATTAAATAGTAAACAACTATTTAATAGCTATTGTACCTAGTTAAAATAAATACAAAGTTGCCTGTAAAATAAATATAAATCCTAAAATAGCTACAATATAATTATTCGTTATATTGTAGCTATATTAGGGTTTATTTTACAGGTAAGTATTTAGATTTAAATAGGAATACTTTAGCTAATAATATTTAATTTATTTTGTTAGATTAAAATTATATTTAATTTAGGGGGGTGTTAGGGTTAGACTTAGCTTTAGGGGTTAATACATTTATTATAGTAGCGGTGAGGTCCGGTCAGCAGATTAGGGGTTAATAAGTGTAGGTAAGGTAGCAGCAACGTTGGGGGGGCAGATTAGGGGTTAATAAATATAATATTGGGGTCGGCGGTGTTAGGGGCAGCAGATTAGGGGTTCATAGGGATAATGTAGGTTGCGGCGGTGTACGGAGCGGCAGATTAGGGGTTAATAGTATAATGCAGGTGTCAGCGATAGCGGGGGCGGCAGATTAGGGGTTAAAAATATTTACTATAGTGGCGGCAATGTGGGGGGACCTCGGTTTAGGGGTACATAGGTAGTTTATGGGTGTTAGTGTACTTTAGAGTACAGTAGTTAAGAGCTTTATAAACCGGCGTTAGCCAAGAAAGCTCTTAACTACTGACTTTTTTCTGCGGCTGGAGTCTTGTCGGTAGAGGCTCTACCGCTGACTCTAAATACCAGGATAGGAAGATCCCATTGAAAAGATAGGATACGCAATTGACGTAAGGGGATCTGCGGTATGGAAAAGTCGCGGCTGGAAAGTGAGCGTTAGACCCTTACCTACACGACTCTAAATACCAGCGGCCGGCCAAAACCAGCATTAGGACCCCTTAACGCTGCTTTTGACGGCTAACGCAAAACTCTAAATCTAGGCGAATGTGACCACATGTGGTCACGCGGTGCACCGTGTAAGCTTAGCAAATAAAAAGCGTGCCAGTCCAAAAAGACTGCACGGTCTGATAAGGACGTTATGTTGCAGATAGCCCTGAGCCCAAGCATCACTACACATTAGCAGACAGAATCACATAACAAACATTATTAAAGCCCCCCCTGTTCAATAACCCCCACAGGAGATGTTAACCCTTGATTCCATAAGATAAAAGGAGTCCCACTGGGACCCTTACTTCTTTCAGTAACATTACATTTCCATATCAAAATAAAATGAAACAACCTTACCAGAATCTACGCTGTGGAACAGGAACACGGCCCTTCAAGTGTGACAGATAGTAGCATTGCTTCTGACATGGACTTGACTGAATAAAGGCAGGCAGCAAAACTCATCAACATTGCCATGAGTTGCAATGGTTTTGCAGAGACGACACTCCCTGCATCTCTGGACTCTAACTTTCATCCATACTCTCACTGAGAGGCTGACAGGATTTCTTAAAACTCCAGTCCCATTCCGAAGAGTACTACCCTCCATAAGAGACTATCGTCAAACTTCTGACACTTCTCTGCCAACCTCCTGTGACGAAAGGCAAAGAATGACTGGGGGATAAGGGAAGTGGGGGAGGTATTTAAGCCTTTGGCTGGGGTGCCTTTGCTGCCTCCTGGTGTCCAGGTTCTTAATTCCCAAAAGTAATGAATGCAGCTGTAGACTCTTCCTGTTTAAGAAAATAATAATAAATAATGAAAGTATATTGCAATTTTTTTTTATATATATCCTATATTATAAAAGACAAGAGTTTGTCTTAAGCCGTCATGCGCAGTTCAGACAAACACTTGCAGCTGATCGCACGCGCACCCACCCGACAGCACAGCTGATCGCACGCGCAGGGGTGAAACAAAGCAGCGCGAGGACCGGCGAGAGAGAGAGAGGAGAGAGGAGAGAATTAAATATAACACAACACGGCCCGTGTGAACGGGCTTTAGGACTAGTATATATATATATATATATATATATATATATATATATAATACATCTCAAAGTTTTAATGTCCCTTTAAAGCACCAGGAACACCCATTAGGTCAGCTCAGGTGCATATGCTTAGTATATACACATATTAAACACATACATTTAAATTGTATATATTCATATATATTAAAAAATTGTTGGCCATCGCTGCATGCTAGTTCTCATGCCGTATCTGACAGCATGAGAATGAGGCTCCCATTGAAGCCTATATAAGCATGATCTTGTGAGCGCAATGCTTCTGTGCAATGCGAACGTGAGATCGTGGTCACATTGCATTTAACTTGTAATACCAGCGCAAATTTGCGTGCACTGGTATTACTCGGTTGAGTGCAAATATCTCTGCCAGGGAATTATTTTCAACAGAGGATACCAAGAGAACAAAACAAAATATATGATAGAATTAAAATGAAAAGTTGTTTTGAATCACATTCTCTACCTGAACCATGAAAGAAAGAATTTGGGTTTCATTTCCCTTTAATCTATTATTGTCACTATCATTTATTTTTATAGTGCAGCAAAATTCTGTAGCGCTAAGTACAACAGTCAGGATATACGTTACCAACAAAATATACTCCAGTAAAAAGACTGGAAATTAGTCAAGTGGTGGGGGCCATTTGCTTGCATGTCTATTGCAAGACTATAGAAAAATCTTGTAAAGCTGTTTTTTTGGCCATTTAGAGAAAGCTTTAGCCTTTGCTGGTTCCTGCACAACTTAAATAACAAGAAAATCTGGTTCATGTGATCTTGAAGAATTCTACCTTGTACCCCCCCCCAAGTTATTATTTTTTGCATCTGCCATACTTGAAAGCTCTGTCTTATGAGATTATCTTATGAGCTGTATATTTTTTAAAGGAAAAATATGCAATAACAGCTTTAATCTATATGCTTCTTTTTCAAAGATCAAGGTTGAGACATTCAATGGAACTTTATCTTGAGGAATAAAAAATAAAAACATCTCAAAAATGATCTTTTAAATAACAGACTCCAAATATAGTTTTTCCTTTTCAAAGGAATGTCCAAAAATATACTTGTAATCATAAGCTATAAAGTCCTACAGATCTAGACGTAAAAAGCTGAAAAAAATGTGAAGTTTACATGACTAAAATGGAAAGCAACTATTTGTAAACAATTAAAGGGACACTAACCCCCCCAAAAAAAAAACGTATCTGAAATCGCAAAAAGGAAACAATTTATGTATTTTTTAAATTTAATGTTACGTTTCAAATAATTACCATTTAGTAGAAATTATATTTGTAAAATCAAATGTTTTCCAAACCCACAGCCGGCTATGCTTTAACATCATCCAATCCAGACCAATAACCGAGGTTATGAAAATGGCGGAGTATTGCCGCGATGCGCATGCGCAATCTGCTGAAGCACCATCCTTTACATCACTCACAGTGTCTCTCTATGCAAACCAGTAACACTGTGTGGGTAACCTCGGCATCAGGGAGGAAATATGCGCATGCACGAGTTTAACGATTGCATTACGCATGCCCATGGTGACAACATCTTTGCATAATTATATGCATTTGCTTGGCATACGATTGGACATTGATTTTAATTTTGTACGGCCCATAGTTGAGGGTTGGATTAACTGATGTAATCGGCGAAAATAAAATGTATGCTTTATCATGTAAAGCAGCTTTGCTGGCATGTAAAAGTAGGTAATTTATGAAATATTTATGTTTGTTATATGATATTTGGGTTATGTTTGTGCACAAAAAAATAATAATTTTGGAATCCTTTAAAAGGGACATTCTGGTCAAAATTTAAATGTACATAGATCAAATACATATGTGCAATATACATTATATTGGTAAAAATGCTTCTACTAAAAGCCATCAATGTTTTAGTGTTAATATTTTTCTGTGCATGTGAAGCATAGCTAGATATTCTCAGTGCACCAGCATTATAAATACTGCAGCTGCTCAGAACACCAGTGGGGGTTGTATTATGTCAGCAATTAACAAATTGAGTAATTACCAGACAGTACAAGTACATTAGGTTCTCTGAGCAAGTGCTGGGTCTAAAATGCTGGTGCATGGTGCATACTTAAATACACTTTTGAAACCTCTATAGATCTTATTAGAAGAATAATAAATGTATATATTACACAAATGCTTCTATACAAAACTGAAAATTCCAATTCTTGCTGACATGCCCATTTAATACACAGCAGCAGGTAAAATAAATCTCTGGGAACACAGAGGAGAGGGAAAAAAATCACATCACAGTATCTATAAAGTAAATTCCTTTGTACACAGAAGGAGTAGTAGGCTTGGATAGCATCAATAAAAAGGACATATGCAGGAACATGATCAAAGATTTACAAAGTGGATTCAGAAAAAAAGAAAAATATTCAGATCTACTCCAAGAATAGAACATTTAATGGGCTAGGACCATTTTCAAAAATACTATCATCGTAAACCCATTCACCTATTATACCACAATAAATTGATTTTCCATGGCATTATGCCTTTATACTTTTAAAATGAATGAATTAAAACCTCTATAAAAGTGAACTGCTTCCATTTAAAAAAAGCAAGATTTTTTTTTTAAGCAACTTATTTTTGGTAGATAAATATTTCTGAACTTAAAGCCGGTATCGTCAGGGTGTTTTTCCAGAGACTACTATCCTAATGATTCCAATGTCAACACTCCGAAGCTTGATATCTTTACCCTCCAAAAAGCACTAAACTGATAAATGCTTTATAATCTCCTGATTTCATAATCCAAAGACCTAATAAAAACAAATTGGCAATTTTGGAGGTTTTCTAATTACATCACAGATTTAAGGCCCTGTACGTTGACTGATTTCTTTTTATAGTGATGTAGTGAGGCTAATATGTGTAATTAACCTGTGCTTTTCTCTTTAACAGATTGGAACGAGGCATTATTGGTAAAGTGGGTATGAGTGTTTGTTATGTTATTGATTTAGCTCATTTGTATTAGTGTAAAAGCGCTTAATATTAATTTAACTGATTGCGCAGGTCACATTTGTATCTGTTTGGTGACAACGGCATGCAATATGGCTGTGGGTATTTTCAGTGTATTCAGTAACAAGAATTCAGATTGTAATCAGAAAATCAGGACTGGCACATGTTTAGTACAGGGCCATTTTATTTTCAACAAAATGTAAAAAATAAAAATAAAAAAAATAAAAAAATGGATTATGATAACAATAAAATTGGCTGATTGTGATCACATCATCTTTGAAAAAGGTTCATCTTCAGCCATTAACATGACAGCTTTTTCTACAGTTTTTTATATTTGGAAGAGAATGGCAATCTATACATTATCAATCAGCTATAATTATATTATTCAATCAAATAATTACAAAGGGCAAATCAGACTGCATTGGAGGGACAATAAACTGCTGGATACTATTCACCATTCTAGTGCTTTTCCTCTTGTACCTATAGCACTTTAAACCATTACAGAAGTCAGATAGTAAAGCTCTGCATCTTTATACTGGGTGTTGCCATCTTGTAATGTGCGGATTTATTGTATCCCGTGACAGAAGTTTTACATATTTGCAGGGTTTTTTTTACATTGTTTATAGGGATAGTCTAGTCAAAAAATTAATGATTCAGATAGAGCATGCAATTTTAAGCAACTTTCTAATTTACTCATATTATCAATTTTTCTTCATTCTCTTGGTATCTTTATTTGAAAAAGCAAGAATGAAAGCATAGGAGACGGTCCATTTTTTACTCAGCACCTGGGTAGCGCTTTCTGATTGGTGCCTAAATTTAGCCACCAATCAGCAATCGCTACTCGTGTTTTGAACCAAAAATGGGCCAACTCCTAAGCTTACATTCAAATAAAGATACCAAGAGAACAAAGAAAAATTGATCACTGATAATAGGAGTAAAATTACATGGTCTATTTGAATAAAAAAAAAAAAAATTTATGCTTGCCTGATAAATTTCTTTCCGGATATGGAGGGTCTACAATGTCATTCAATTACTAGTGGGGATATCACTCCTGGCCAGCAGGAGGAGGCAAAGAGCACCACAGCAAAGCTTTTAAATGTCATTCCTCTACCCATGATCCCCAGTCATTCGACTGAAGGGAAATTGAAAAAGTAATGACACAAATGTGTAGAGGTGCCTGAAGTTTAGTAAAAAATAACTGTCTTAACAAAGGGTGGGGTCGTGGACTCTCTATATCCGGAAAGAAATTTATCAGGTAAGAATACATTTTGTTTTCTTTCCTAAGATATGGAGAGTCCACAACATCATTCAATTACTAGTGGGAACCAATACCCAAGCTAGAGGACACGGAATTAATAGGGAGAGAACAAGACAGGCAGATCCAAACAGAAGGCACCATAGCTTGAAGAACCTTTCCCCCAAAAGAAGCCTCAGCCGAGGCAAAAGTATCAAATTTGGAAAAAGTATGCAGAGAGGACCAAGTTGCAGCCCTGCAAATCTGTTCCACAGAAGCTTCATTTTTGAAAGCCCAAAAGGAGGAGAAAGCCCTAATGCAATGAGCCATAATTCTCTCAGGAGGCTGCTGACCAGCAATCTCATAAGGAAAACTAATTATACTTCTCAACCAGAAGGAAAGAGAAGTAGCAGTAGCCTTCTGACCCTTACGCTTTCCTGAAAGCCAAACAAAAAGGGCAGAAGACCGACGAAAATCCATAGTCGCCTGCAGATAGAATTTAAGAGCACACACAACATCCAAATTGCACAACAGACATTCCTTATGAGAAGGAGGATTGGGACAGAGAGAAGGAACAACAATTTCCTGATTATTATTTGTAACCGAAACCGCCTTAGGGAGAAACCCAAATTTAGTACGAAGAACTGCCTAATCCGCATGAAAGATAAGGTAAGGTGAATCACTCTGCAAAGCTGAGAGTTCCGAAACTAACAGAGCAGAAGAGATAGCAATAAGAAAGAAAACCTTCCAAGATAATAACTTAATATCTATGGAATGCATTGGCTCAAACGGAGCCTGCTGCAAAATTTTAAGAACAAGGTTAAGGCTCCAAGGAGGAGTAACCGGTTTAAACAAAGGCCTGATTCTGACCAAAGCCTGATAAAAGGATCGAACATCTGGCACAGACGCTTATGTAACAGAATAGATAAAGCATAAAACTGATCTTTCAGAGAACTGACAGACAGCCCTTTCTCCAGGCCTGCCTGGAGAAAGGACAAAATTCTAGGAATACTGACCCTACTCCAAGAGTAGCCCTTTGATTCACACCAATAAACGTATTTACACCATACCTTATGGTAAATCTTACGAGTTATTGGCTTGCGAGCCTGCAGCATGGCCCTAATGACGTGCAATCTCCAAGCAGTCAGCTTCAAAGAAACTAAATTTGGATGAAAGGACACTGAACTAGAAGGTCCTTCCTCAGAGGTAACCTCCAAGGTGGAAGAGATGACATCTTCACTAGGTATGCAAACCAGATCCTGTGAGTTCAAGCAGGAGCTATTAAAATTACTGACGCTCTCTCCTGCTTGATATGAGCAATGACTCATGTAAGGAGCGAAACAGAGGAAATAGGTATACTAGACCGAAATCCCAAGGAACCGCAAGAGCATCTATCAGAGCGGCCTGCGGATCTCTTGACCTTGAACCTTTCCTTGGAAGCTTGGCGTTTTGCCAAGACGCCATCAAATCCAACTCTGGCACCCACCATTTTAGGGTTAACCTGGAGAACACTGCTCAGAAAATCTGCCTCCCAGTTGTCCACTCCTGGAATGTGTGTGGCAGATAGACAACAATTGTGAGCTTCCGCCCACTGAATAATCCGAGCAACCTCGTTTATGGCTTACTCAAAGTTCCTCCCTGGTGGTTGATGTAAGTGCCTGAGGTGATGCTGTCCGATTGGAACCTGATAAACCGGGCTAAAGACAACTGAGGCCTAGCCATCAGAGCATTGTAAATCGACTGATCTAGATCTATCCTCTGAGACAGATCTGAATGCTCTCCATTCCATTGTCTGAGAATGCATAACTGCAGAGCTCTCAAATGGAAACGAGCAAAGGGAATGATGTCCATGGAAGCGACAATCAGACCAATTACCTCCATACATTGAGCTACTGATGGCCGAACAGTAGACTGAAGAGAGAGGCAAGAGGAGAGAATTTTGGATTTTCTATCCTCTGTCAGAAAAAAATTCATAGATAGGGAATCTATTATGGTCCCTAAGAAAACCACCCTTGTAGCTGGAACAAGGGAACTCTTTTCCAGATTCACTTTCCAACTGTGGGAACGTAGAAAAGACAACAAGATCTCTGTATGAGAGTTTGCTGTTGAAAAGATGGCGCCTGGACCAATATGTCGTCTAGGTAGGGCACCACTGCAATTCCTTGAGACCTGATCACTGAGACCTGATCACTGTCAAAAGAGCCCCCAGAACCTTTTTAAAAATTCTGGGAGCTGTGGCAAGGCCAAACGGAAGAGCTACAAACTGAGTGTTTGTCTAGAAAGGCGAATCGGAGGAACTTGTGATGATCCCTGTGGATGGGAACATGAAGATACATGGTTGTCATGAAGTGACCCTTTTGGACCAAAGGAAGAATGGAACGAATGGTTTCCATTTTGAAGGACAGTACCCTGAGAAAATTGTTAAGGCACTTAAGGTCTAAAATGGGTTGAAAAGTTCCCTCCTTCTTGAGAACCATGAACATTTGAATAGAATCCTACACCCTGTTCCCTTACAGGAACTGGAAAAATCACCCCAGAGAGAAAAAGGTTCTGAACGCAGTTCAAGAACACCTCTCTTTTTACCTGGTCTGCAGATAATCTTGAGAGGTAGAATCTGCCCCTGGGAGGAAAAGCTTTGAATTATATTTTGTAACCCTGAGATACAATTTCCACAGCCCAAGGATCTGGGACATCTCGTATCCATGCTTGACAAAAAAGGGAAAGTCTGCCCCCTACTTGATCTTATCCCAGACCAGGGGCCAACCCTTCATGCTGACTTAGACTCAGCTGAGAGTTTCTTTGATTGCTTCCCCTTGCTCCAAGACTGATTGAGTTTCCAAGAAGACTTGTACTGCTCCTGCTTGGAATTGGAAGAATTCTGACCTTTGAAGTTACAAAAGGAACAAAAATGACTGATGTCCTTTAAGTCTGTCCTTCTTGTCTTGCGGTAGAAAAGACCCCTTTCCACCAGTAATATCAGAAATTATTTCTGCCAGGCCAGGTCCAAACAAGGTTTTACCCTTGTAAGGAAGCGCCAGAAGCTTGGACTTGCAGGTAACATCAGCAGACCAAGATTTTAACCACAGAGCCCTGCGGGCTAAGATAGTGAAGCTAGATATCTTGGCCCCCAGTCTAATAACTTGCATATTAGCATAAAAAATAAAGGCATTGTCTAGTTTAAGAGCCTTAATCCTATCTAAAATTTCCTCCAACGGATTCTCATTCTAAAATAGATTCAGACAAGGCATTGCACCAATAAGATAAGCACTTGCTACTGCTACTACAATACAAACTGCAGGTTGCCATTGAAGACCCTGATGAACATGCATCTTTTTCAAATAAGCCTCGAGCTTCATATCCATGTGATCCTTAAAAGAGCAGCTATCCTCTATAGGGATTTTAGTACTCTTAGCCAAAGTAGAAATAGCCCCTTCTACTTTAGGCACCGTGCGCCATGAATCTTTAATGGAATCAGCAACAGGAAACATCTTTTTAAAAACGGAAGATAGAGAGAAAGGAATCCCTGGCTTCTCCCATTCCTGTGTAATAATCTCCTTCACACGGTCTGGAGCACGAAACACTTCCACAGAGGAAGGAACATTATAGTATTTATTAAGCTTACTATATTTTATAGGGTTGACCACGACAGGAGAGTCGGAGTCGTCCAGAGTAGCCAATACCTCCTTTAATAATACACGAAGCTGTTCAAGCTTAAACCTCAAGTTAACTTCTTCAACCTCAAAGGAATTATACTGTCAGAATCTGAGATTTCACCCTCAGAAGCTACTGATATATCCTCCTCATCAGACTTATGAGGGAGGGCAACCTGCATAGAAGTAGGTGGTACAGAAACCTTACTATCTGAATGTTTAATTTTCCTCTTGTGTTTTCCCAGTATTGAAAAAGCATATAATGCTGCAGATATTATTATTATTATCGGTTATTTGCAGAGCGCCAACAGATTCCGCAGCGCTAATATATTGTAGAGCGCCAACAGATACCACAGAAGATACTTGTGCAGCAAAATCTGAAGGCAATTAAACTCCTCCAGGAGGCCGAAAGGAAACGCAGGGCACTGCATGTGACGCCATTGAGGCTTGGGACGCTTAAGAGGAAGGCTGTGGCATTGCCTGAACAGTATCATTCAAGAGTTCCAGCTAAGCATGCAGCACAAAATTGAATAGGCAAAACAATTTGTTCCTTAAGGCATAGCAAACATTTATCTAAAGACACAAGTCTTGATCCATATCCATAATAAAAAAATAAATTTAGGAAAATGTATAATTATTTAAACTTGTTACTGTCACTTTAAGAAACAAAAAATACTTAGAGCGAGATTCTTAGACTACTTTCCTAGCTGAACAAAAACTAAGTCAGGACCTCTGCACCTCAGCCTAACTGAGGAGTCTTACCTGACCACTGCAATATCACTTTACAAAAATGATAATAAGAAAACAGGCAGAAACTCTCCAGACGTTCCTAGCAATCACCGGAAAGAAATTAGAGGAGATGTCGGATAGTGACAACGCCGCTCCGCTTACAGAATGCAGAAGAGCAGAAGTCACATGACTTTAACCAAGAAGAAACTGTACAGCTAAATTAAAAGCGTGCGTTAGAGAGACTGACAGTTATTTTCTAACAGAGACTTCCTCTTGCGTCTCCTAGGAAACCGCCAGAGCCAATTAAACAAACTGTGCCTTACTGCCTTTCTCAAAGTAGCCCACACAATAACCAAAACTTTTAAAAAAGGGCAGCCGTCTCTCCCATTCCTCCTGAGAGACATAACCCAGAATAATAAAGTGTACATTAACCCCAATAATAAAGGATATGCAAGTTTCCTAAATGCATTAACCCCTTAGTCTCCCTTTTATAGTCACAAATACAGTGTCCTGCAGCCTGCCTAAAAGTATCCTATATAAAGAATATTTTCATGTCCCACAAAAAATTGCAGCTCAATCTCCTTAAGTGCATGTGTCCATACCTAGAAAACAAAAAAGGCACTTACCTGCAATCTAGCTGTCAGGCAGGACGACAGCTTACCAGGTATGAAAGGACATATACTCCTTACAGAGACCTGTAGAAAAAGAAAGAACAGAGTAACAAAACTCAGGCTTTCTATAACAAGGGCAGCAATATGTTAGGAAACAAAGTAAGCACCACCTCACAACTTCCTAACTGCTTAAAAGCCACCACTACTACTAGATTAACGTGGACTCGGCTAAACCCAGATCCTTGCTTGCAGGGAAAAGTATCCAAACAAGCAATTAATTTCTTCAGACACCAAACTTCACCTCCTCTATTGACAGAGGCAAAGAGAATGACTGGGGCTTATGGGTAGGGGAGTGAGACTTAACAGCTTTTCTGTGGTGCTCTTTGCCTCCTCCTGCTGGCCAGGAGTGATATTCCCACTAATAATTGAATGACGTTGTGGACTCTCCATATCTTAGGAAAGAAAGTTTAATTTTGACTAGACTATTCCTGTTAACAGTGCACGAGAATACTTAAGATGCTGGTGCCAGTGTGACGATGCAGAGCTTCACTAACTAGCAATTGGTTAAAGGGACATGTAATCCAAAAATTTTCTTTTGCGATTCAGACAGAACATATAATTTTTAACAACGTTTCAGAACTACTAGGAGCTAGCTGAACACATTGGTGATCCAATGAAAAACATAATTTATGTAAGAACTTACCTGATAAATTCATTTCTTTCATATTAGCAAGAGTCCATGAGCTAGTGACGTATGGGATATACATTCCTACCAGGAGGGGCAAAGTTTCCCAAACCTCAAAATGCCTATAAATACACCCCTCACCACACCCACAAATCAGTTTAACGAATAGCCAAGAAGTGGGGTGATAAGAAAAAAAGTGCGAAAGCATAAAAAATAAGGAATTGGAATAGTTGTGCTTTATACAAAAAAATCAAAATCACCACAAAAAAGGGTGGGTCTCATGGACTCTTGCTAATATGAAAGAAATTAATTTATCAGGTAAGTTCTTACATAAATTATGTTTTCTTTCATGTAATTAGCAAGAGTCCATGAGCTAGTGACGTATGGGATAATAAATACCCAAGATGTGGAACTTCCACGCAAGAGTCACTAGAGAGGGAGGGATAAAATAAAGACAGCCAATTCCGCTGAAAAATAATCCACACCCCAAACGAAGTTTAAATCTTATAATGAAAAAAACTGAAATTATAAGCAGAAGAATCAAACTGAAACAGCTGCCTGAAGTACTTTTCTACCAAAAACTGCTTTAGAAGAAGAAAACACATCAAAATGGTAGAATTTAGTAAAAGTATGCAAAGAAGACCAGGTTGCTGCTTTGCAAATCTGATCAACCGAAGCTTCATTCCTAAATGCCCAGGAAGTAGAAACTGACCTAGTTGAATGAGCTGTAATCCTTTGAGGCAGAGACTCAACATAAGCATGATGAATCAAAGACTTTAACCAAGACCCAAAGAAATGGCAGAAGCCTTCTGACCTTTCCTAGAACCAGAAAAGATAACAAATAGACTAGAAGTCTTTCGGAAATCCTTAGTAGCTTCAACATAATATTTCAAAGCTCTTACTACATCCAAAGAATGTAATGATCTTTCCTTAGAATTCTTAGGATTAGGACACAATGAAGGAACCACAATCTCTCTACTAATGTTGTTAGAATTCACAACCTTAGGTAAAAATTTAAATGAAGTCCGCAACACTGCCTTATCCTGATGAAAAATCAGAAAAGGAGATTCACAAGAAAGAGCAGATAACTCAGAAACTCTTCTAGCAGACAGATAACTCAGAAACTCTTCTAGCAGAAGAGATGGGCAAAAGAAACAAAACTTTCCAAGAAAGTAATTTAATATCTAGAGAATGCATAGGTTCAAAAGGAGGAACCTGTAGAGCTCCCAGAACCAAATTCAAACTCCAAGGAGGAGAAATTGACTTAATGACAGGTTTGATTCGCCTGTACAAAACAATAAATATCAGGAAGATTAGCAATCTTTCTGTGAAACAGCACAGAAAGAGCAGAAATTTGTCCTTTCAAGGAACTGGCAGACAAACCTTTATCCAGACCATCCTGAAGAAACTGTAAAATTCTAGGAATTCTAAAAGAATGCCAGGAAAATTGATGAGAAGAACACCAATAAATGTAAGTCTTCCAGACTCGATAATATATCTTCCTAGACACAGATTTACGAGCCTGTAACATAGTATTAATTACGGAGTCAGAGAAACCTCTATGACTAAGAATCAAGCGTTCAATCTCCATACCTTCAAATTTAATGATTTGAGATCCTGATGGAAAAATGGGCCTTGAGATAGAAGGTCTGGTCTTAACGGAAGAGTCCAAGGTTGGCAACTGGCCATCCGAACAAGATCCGCATACCAAAACCTGTGAGGCCATGCTGGAGCCACCAGCAGTACAAACGAACGCTCCTTTAGAATCTTGGAAATCACTCTTGGAAGAAGAACTAGAGGCGGAAAGATATAGGCAGGGTGATACTTCCAAGGAAGCGATAATGCATCCACTGCCTCCGCCTGAGGATCCCTGGATCTGGACAGATACCTGGGAAGTTTCTTGTTTAGATGAGAAGCCATCAGATCTATTTCTGGAAGACCCCAGATTTGAACAATCTGAAGAAATACCTCTGGGTGAAGAGACCATTCACCCGGATGCAACGTCTGGCGACTGAGATAATCCGCTTCCCAATTGTCTATACCTGGGATGTGAACAACAGAAATTAGACAGGAGCTGGATTCCGCCCATACAAGTATTCGAGATACTTATTTCATAGCCAGAGGACTGTGAGTCCCCCCTTGATGATTGATATATGCCACGGTGGTGACATTGTCCGTCTGAAAACAAATGAACGATTCTCTCTTCAGAAGAGGCCACGACTGAAGAGCTCTGAAAATCGCACGGAGTTCCAATATGTTGATTGGTAATCTCGCCTCCTGAGATTCCCAAACCCCCTGCACTGTCAGAGACCCCCATACCGCTCCCCAACCTGTCAGACTCGCATCTGTTGAGATCACAGTCCAGGTTGGAAGAACAAAAGAAGCCCCTTGAATTAAACAATGGTGATCTGTCCACCACGTCAGAGAGTGTCGTACAATCGGATTTAAAGATATTAACTGTGATATCTTTGTATAATCCCTGCACCACTGGTTCAGCATACAGAGCTGAAGAGGTCGCATGTGAAAACGAGCAAAGGGGATCGCGTCCGATGCAGCAGTCATAAGACCTAGAATTTCCATGCATAAGGCTACCGAAGGGAATGATTGAAACCGAAGGTTTCGACAGGCTGAAATCAATTTCAGACGTCTCTTGTCCGTCAGAGACAAAGTCATGGACACTGAATCTATTTGGAAACCTAAAAAGGTTACCCCCCTTGTCTGAGGAATCAATGAACTCTTTGGTAAATTGATCCTCCAACCATGTTCTTGAAGAAACGACACAAGTCGATTCGTATGAGATTCTGCTAAATGTGAAGACTGAGCAAGTACCAAGATATCGTCCAAATAAGGAAATACCACAATACCCTGTTCTCTGATTACAGATAGAAGGGCACCGAGAACTTTTGAAAAAATCCTCTGAGCCTTTCCTAGGCCGAACGGCAGAGCCACAAATTGGTAATGCTTGTCTAGAAAAGAGAATCTCAGAAACTGAAAGTGATCTGGATGAATCGGAATATGCAGATATGCATCCTGCAAATCTATTGTGGACATATAATGCCCTTGCTGAACAAAAGGCAGAATAGTCCTTATAGTTACCATTTTGAATGTTGGTATCCTTACATAATGATTCAATATTTTTAAATCCAGAACTGGTCTGAAGGAATTCTCCTTCTTTGGTACAATGAATAGATTTGAGTAAAAACCCAGCCCCTGTTCCAGAACTGGAACTGGCACAATTACTCCAGCCAACTCTAGATCTGAAACACATTTCAGAAATGCCTGAGCCTTCACTGGGTTTATTGGAATGCGAGAAAGAAAAAATCTTCTTGCAGGTGGCCTTACCTTGAAACCTATTCTGTACCCTTGTGAAACAATGTTCTGAATCCAAAGACTGTGAATCGATTTGACCCAAATTTCTTTGAAAAATCGTAATCTGCCCCCTACCAGCTGCGCTGGAATGAGGGCCGCACCTTCATGTGGACTTGGGAGCTGACTTTGGCTTTCTAAAAGGCTTGGATTTATTCCAGACTGGAGACGGTTTCCAAACAGAAACCGTTCCTTTAGGGGAAGGATCAGGCTTCTGTTCCTTATTCTGACGAAAGGAACGAAAACGATTAGCAGCCCTATATTTACCTTTAGATTTTTTATCCTGAGGTAAAAAAGTTCCTTTCCCCCCAGTAACAGTTGAAATAATAGAATCCAACTGAGAACCAAACAATTTATTACCTTGGAAAGAAAGGGAAAGCAAAGTTGACTTAGAAGACATATCAGCATTCCAAGTTTTAAGCCATAAAGCTCTTCTAGCTAGAATAGCTAAAGACATATACCTGACATCAACTCTGATGATATCAAAGATGGCATCACAAATAAAGTTATTAGCATGTTGAAGAAGTTTAACAATGCTATGAGAATTATGATCTGACACTTGTTGTGCCAAAGCCTCCAACCAAAAAGTGGAAGCTGCAGCAACATCAGCCAAAGAAATAGCAGGCCTAAGAAGATTACCTGAACATAAATAAGCTTTCCTTAGAAAGGAATCAATCTTCCTATCTAAAGGATCCTTAAAGGAAGTACTATCTGCCGTAGGAATAGTAGTAAGCTTAGCAAGAGTAGAGATAGCCCCATCAACTTTAGGGATTTTGTCCCAAAACTCTAATCTGTCAGATGGCACAGGATACAATTTCTTAAATCTCTTAGAAAGAGTAAAAGAATTACCCAGATTATTCCATTCTCTAGAAATTACTTCAGAAATAGCATCAGGGACAGGAAAAACTTCCGTAATAACTACAGGAGGTTTAAAAACCGAATTTAAACGCTTATTAGATTTAGTATCAAGAGGACTAGAATCCTCAATTTCTAAAGCGATTAAAACTTCTTTAAGTAAAGAACTAATAAATTCCATTTTAAATAAATATGAAGATTTATCAGTGTCAATATCTGAGACAGAATCCTCTGAACCAGAAAAATCCTCATCAGAAACAGACAAATCAGAATGATGATGTTCATTTAAAAATTCATCTGAGAAATGAGAAGTTTTAAAAGACTTTTTACGCTTACTGGAAGGAGAAATAACAGACATAGCCTTCCTAATAGATTTAGAAACAAAATCTCTTATATTAACAGGAACATCCTGAGTATTAGATGTTGATGGAACAGCAACAGGTAATGGAATATTACTAATGGAAATTGAATCTGCATTAGCAAGTTTATCATGACATTCATCACAAACTACAGCCGGAGGAACAGATACCACAAGTTTACAACAAATGCACTTAACTTTGGTAGCACAAGCATCAAGCAGCGATTTTCCAGAAGTAGCTTCTGATCCAGGGTCAATCTGAGACATCTTGCAATATGTAAGAGAAAAAACAACATATAAAGCAAAATCTATCAAATTCCTTAAATGACAGTTTCAGGAATGGGAAAAAATGCCAATGAACAAGCCTCTAGTAACCAGAAGCAAAAGAAAAAACATAATTTATGCTTACCTGATAAATTCCTTTCTTCTGTAGTGTGATCAGTCCACGGGTCATCATTACTTCTGGGATATTACTCCTCCCCAACAGGAAGTGCAAGAGGATTCACCCAGCAGAGCTGCATATAGCTCCTCCCCTCTACGTCACTCCCAGTCATTCGACCAAGGACCAACGAGAAAGGAAAAGCCAAGGGTGAAGTGGTGACTGGAGTATAAATTAAAAAATATTTACCTGCCTTAAAAACAGGGCGGGCCGTGGACTGATCACACTACAGAAGAAAGGAATTTATCAGGTAAGCATAAATTATGTTTTCTTCTGTTAAGTGTGATCAGTCCACGGGTCATCATTACTTCTGGGATACCAATACCAAAGCAAAAGTACACGGATGACGGGAGGGATAGGCAGGCTCTTTATACAGAAGGAACCACTGCCTGAAGAACCTTTCTCCCAAAAATAGCCTCCGATGAAGCAAAAGTGTCAAATTTGTAAAATTTGGAAAAAGTATGAAGCGAAGACCAAGTTGCAGCCTTGCAAATCTGTTCAACAGAGGCCTCATTCTTGAAGGCCTAAGTGGAAGCCACAGCTCTAGTAGAATGAGCTGTAATTCTTTCAGGAGGCTGCTGTCCAGCAGTCTCATAAGCTAAACGAATTATGCTACGAAGCCAAAAAGAAAGAGAGGTAGCGGAAGCTTTTTGACCTCTCCTCTGCCCAGAGTAAATGACAAACAGAGAAGACGTTTGTCGAAATTCCTTAGTTGCCTGTAAGTAAAATTTTAGAGCACGGACTACATCCAGGTTGTGCAGTAGACGTTCCTTCTTTGAAGAAGGATTTGGACATAAAGAAGGAACAACAATCTCTTGATTGATATTCCTGTTAGTAACTACCTTAGGTAAGAACCCAGGTTTAGTACGCAGGACTACCTTATCCGAATGAAAAATCAAATAAGGAGAATCACAATGTAAGGCTGATAATTCAGAGACTCTTCGAGCCGAGGAAATAGCCATTAAAAATAGAACTTTCCAAGATAATAACTTTATATCAATGGAATGAAGGGGTTCAAACGGAACGCCCTGTAAAACATTAAGAACAAGGTTTAAACTCCATGGTGGAGCAACAGTTTTAAACACAGGCTTAATCCTGGCCAAAGCCTGACAAAAAGCCTGGACGTCAGGAACTTCTGACAGACGTTTGTGTAACAGAATGGACAGAGCTGAGATCTGTCCCTTTAATGAACTAGCAGATAACCCCTTTTCTAAACCTTCTTGCAGAAAAGACAATATCCTAGGAATCCTAACCTTACTCCAAGAGTAACCTTTGGATTCACACCAATATAGGTATTTACGCCATATCTTATGGTAAATCTTTCTGGTAACAGGTTTCCTAGCCTGTATTAAGGTATCAATAACTGACTCAGAAAACCCACGTCTTGATAAAATCAAGCGTTCAATTTCCAAGCAGTCAGCTTCAGAGAAGTTAGATTTTGATGTTTGAAGGGACCCTGTATCAGAAGGTCCTGTTTCAGAGGTAGAGACCAAGGTGGACAGGATGACATGTCCACCAGGTCTGCATACCAAGTCCTGCGTGGCCACGCAGGTGCTATTAGAATCACTGATGCTCTCTCTTGTTTGATTCTGGCAATCAATCGAGGAAGCAACGGGAAGGGTGGAAACACGTAAGCCATCCTGAAGTCCCAAGGTGCTGTCAGAGCATCTATCAGGACTGCTCCTGGATCCCTGGATCTGGACCCGTAACGAGGAAGCTTGGCGTTCTTTCGAGACGCCATGAGATCTATCTCTGGTTTGCCCCAACGTCGAAGTATTTGGGCAAAGACCTCCGGATGAAGTTCCCACTCCCCCGGATGAAAAGTCTGACGACTTAAGAAATCCGCCTCCCAGTTCTCCACTCCCGGGATGTGGATTGCTGACAGGTGGCAAGAGTGAAACTCTGCCCAGCGAATTATCTTTGTTACTTCCATCATTGCTAGGGAGCTTCTTGTCCCTCCCTGATGGTTGATGTAAGCTACAGTCGTGATGTTGTCCGACTGAAACCTGATGAACCCCCGAGTTGTCAACTGGGGCCAAGCCAGGAGGGCATTGAGAACTGCTCTCAATTCCAGAATGTTTATTGGCAGGAGACTCTCCTCCTGACTCCATTGTCCCTGAGCCTTCAGAGAATTCCAGACGGCACCCCAACCTAGAAGGCTGGCGTCTGTTGTTACAATTGTCCAGTCTGGTCTGCTGAATGGCATCCCCCTGGACAGATGTGGCCGAGAAAGCCACCATAGAAGAGAATTTCTGGTCTCTTGATCCAGATTCAGAGAAGGGGATAAGTCTGAGTAATCCCCATTCCACTGACTTAGCATGCACAGTTGCAGTGGTCTGAGGTGTAAGCGTGCAAAGGGAACTATGTCCATTGCCGCTACCATTAAGCCGATTACCTCCATGCATTGAGCCACTGACGGGTGTTGAATGGAATGAAGGGTGCGGCAAGCACTTTGAAGTCTTGTTAGCCTGTCCTCTGTCAGGTAAATCTTCATTTCTACAGAATCTATAAGAGTCCCCAGGAAGGGAACTCTTGTGAGTGGAACGAGTGAACTTTTCTTTTCGTTCACCTTCCATCCATGTGACCTTAGAAATGCCAGCACTAACTCTGTATGAGACTTGGCAGTTTGAAAGCTTGAAGCTTGTATCAGAATGTCGTCTAGGTATGGAGCTACCGAGATTCCCCGCGGTCTTAGTACCGCCAGAAGAGCACCCAGAACCTTTGTGAAGATTCTTGGAGCTGTAGCCAATCCGAATGGAAGAGCCACAAACTGGTAATGCCTGTCTAGGAAGGCAAACCTTAGGTACCGATACTGATCTTTGTGAATCGGTATGTGAAGGTAAGCATCTTTTAAATCTACAGTGGTCATGTACTGACCCTCTTGGATCATAGGTAAAATTGTCCGAATAGTCTCCATCTTGAACGATGGAACTCTTAGGAATTTGTTTAGGATCTTTAAGTCCAGGATTGGTCTGAAAGTTCCCTCTTTTTTGGGAACCACAAACAGATTTGAGTAAAACCCCTGTCCCTGTTCCGATCGTGGAACTGGATGGATTACTCCCATTAACAAGAGCTCTTGTACGCAGCGTAGAAACGCCTCTTTCTTTGTCTGGATTGTTGACAATCTTGACAGATGAAATCTCTCTCTTGGAGGAGAGTATTTGAAGTCCAGAAGGTATCCCTGAGATATTATCTCTAGCGCCCAGGGATCCTGAACATCTCTTGCCCAAGCCTGGGCGAAGAGAGAAAGTCTGCCCCCCACTAGATCCGATCCCGGATCGGGGGCCCTCAATTCATGCTGTTTTAGGGGCAGCAGCAGGTTTCCTAGTCTGCTTGCCCTTGTTCCAGGACTGGTTAGGTTTCCAGCCTTGTCTGTAGCGAGCAACAGCTCCTTCCTGTTTTGGTGCAGAGGAAGTTGATGCTGCTCCTGCTTTGAAATTACGAAAGGAACGAAAATTAGACTGTCTAGTCTTGGCTTTGGCTTTGTCCGCCTCCCTCCAGAGTAGCTGAACCAATGTTCTCTTCCAGAGACTCAATCCAGAATGCCGCTGCAGCCGTGATCGGCGCAATGCATGCAAGGGGTTGCAATATAAAACCTTGTTGAACAAACATTTTCTTAAGGTAACCCTCTAACTTTTTATCCATTGGATCTGAAAAAGCACAGCTATCCTCCACCGGGATAGTGGTACGCTTAGCTAAGGTAGAAACTGCTCCCTCCACCTTAGGGACCGTTTGCCATAAGTCCCTTGTGGTGGCGTCTATTGGAAACATTTTTCTAAATATCGGAGGGGGTGAGAACGGCACACCGGGTCTATCCCACTCCTTAGTAACAATTTCAGTAAGTCTCTTAGGTATAGGAAAAACTTCAGTACTCGTCGGTACCGCAAAATATTTATCCAACCTACACATTTTCTCTGGTATTGCAACTGTGTTACAATCATTCAGAGCCGCTAACACCTCCCCTAGTAATACACGGAGGTTTTCCAGTTTAAATTTAAAATTTGAAATATCTGAATCCAGTCTGTTTGGATCAGAACCGTCACCCACAGAATGAAGTTCTCCGTCCTCATGTTCTGCCACCTGTGACGCAGTGTCTGACATGGCCCTAATATTATCAGCGCACTCTGTTCTCACCCCAGAGTGATCACGCTTACCTCTTAGTTCTGGTAATTTAGCCAAAACCTCAGTCATAACAGTAGCCATATCCTGTAATGTGATTTGTAATGGCCGCCCAGATGTACTCGGCGCTACAATATCACGCACCTCCCTCTGAGCGGGAGATGTAGGTACTGACACGTGAGGCGAGTTAGTCGGCATAACTCTCCCCTCGTTGTTTGGTGAAATTTGTTCAATTTGTACAGATTGACTTTTATTTAAAGTAGCATCAATACAGTTAGTACATAAATTTCTATTGGGCTCCACTTTGGCATTGCAACAAATGACACAGGTATCATCCTCTGAATCAGACATGTTTAACACACTAGCAAATAAACTTGTAACTTGGAAATACAATTCAATTAGAATAATATTAAAACGTACTGTGCCTTTAAGAAGCACAGAAGATCTATGACAGTTGAAAATTAATAAATTGAAACAGTTATAGCCTCAATCCTTGTAAATAACACAACTTTAGCAAAGGTTTAATCCCATTAGCAAAGATAACAAATTCTGAAAGCAGGAAACAAATTACAGAATAAACGTTTTTTATCTCAGTCAAACTATAATTCTCACAGCTCTGCTGAGAGAAATTACCTCCCTTAAAATAAGTTTTGAAGACCCCTGAGCTCTGTAGAGATGAACCGGATCATGCAGGGAATACAATGAGTTGCTGACTGAAATATTTGATGCGTAGTAAAAGCGCCAAAAAACGGCCCCTCCCCCTCACACACAGCAGTGAGGGAGAACAGAAACTGTCAGAAAACAGATTAAGCAACTGCCAAGTGGAAAAATAGTGCCCAAACATTTATTCACTCAGTACCTCAGTAAATGAAAACGATTTTACATTCCAGCAAAAACGTTAAACATAATCTCTAGTTATTAAACAGCTTTATGTATTTCTTACAGTGTAATTCTAGTGAAGTACCATTCCCCAGAATACTGAAGTGTAAAGTATACATACATGACATTATATCGGTATGGCAGGATTTTCTCATCAATTCCATTGTCAGAAAATAAAAACTGCTACATACCTCTATGCAGATTCATCTGCCCGCTGTCCCCTGATCTGAAGTTTACCTCTCCTCAGATGGCCGAGAAACAGCAATATGATCTTAACTACTCCGGCTAAAATCATAACAAAAACTCTGGTAGATTCTTCTTCAAACTCTGCCAGAGAGATAATAACACACTCCGGTGCTATTTTAAAATAACAAACTTTTGATTGAAGATATAAAACTAAGTATAATCACCATAGTCCTCTCACACATCCTATCTAGTCGTTGGGTGCAAGAGAATGACTGGGAGTGACGTAGAGGGGAGGAGCTATATGCAGCTCTGCTGGGTGAATCCTCTTGCACTTCCTGTTGGGGAGGAGTAATATCCCAGAAGTAATGATGACCCGTGGACTGATCACACTTAACAGAAGAAATGAGACTTAAATAATGGGAAAAAAGGTGGAGACAAAAATGACGCCCACATTTTTTAGCGCCAAAAAAAGACGCCCACATTATTGGCGCCTAAATGCTTTTGGCGCCGAGAATGACGCCACATCCGGTGACGCCAACATTTTTGGCACAAAACGTCAAAAAAATTACGCAATCACGAACAACTTCCGGCGACAAGTATGACGCCGGAAATGACAAAGAAATTTTTTGCGCCAAAAAAGTCAGCACCAAGAATGACGCAATAAAATGAAGCATTTTCAGCCCCCGCGAGCCTAACAGCCCACAGAGAAAAAAGTCAATTTAAAGGTAAGAAAAAAAAAATTGATAATTCATATGCATTATCCCAAATAATGAAACTGTCTGTCTGAAATAAGGAATATTGATCATCCTGAATCAAGGCAAATAAATGTTTAAACACATATATTTAGAACTTTAACATAAAAGTGCCCAACCATAGCTTAGAGTGTCACAAAAAATAAGATTTACTTACCCCAGGACACTCATCTACATGTAGTAGAAAGCCAAACCAGTACTGAAACGAGAATCAGCAGAGGTAATGGTATATAAGAGTATATCTTCGATCTGAAAAGGGAGGTAAGAGATGAATCTCTACGACCGATAACAGAGAACCTATGAAAAAGATCCCGTAGAAGGAGACCATTGAATTCAAATAGGCAATACTCTCCTCACATCCCTCTGACATTCACTGCACACTGAGAGGAAAACCGGGCTCCAGCCTGCTGCGAAGCGCATATCAACGTAGAATCTAGCACAAACTTACTTCACCACCTCCATGGGAGGCAAAGTTTGTAAAACAGATTGATTTGTGGGTGTGGTGAGGAGTGTATTTATAGGCATTTTGAGGTTTGGGAAACTTTGCCCCTCCTGGTAGGAATGTATATCCCATACGTCACTAGCTCATGGACTCTTGCTAATTACATGAAAGAAAGAGGCGTTTATGTGAAGCCACCAATCAGAAGCTAACTCCCAGCTCCTGAGCCTACCTAGGTATGCGTAAAGGGACAGTTTACTCAAAATTTTTCTCCCCTTTAATTTGTTCCCAATAATCCACTTTACCTGCTGGAGTGTTTTAAATTGTTTACAAGTAGCTCCTTTACCCTTATATTGGCATTTGAAATTGTTAATTTATCATGTGGTATCCCCACCTATTCTGAAAGTTTGTGACCGCGCGTACCAGCTATAGATAAACTTTGTAAACACAGCCAGCAGAAGAAATTACACTCCCGGTGTGATAAAGCAGAGATAAGGTAATACAATGTTGATTTTCCATTGTTTTCTCAAAGTATTGGTGATTGTTTTAAGGACAGATATAAGATAAAGAAGCAGGTATATGTGCACAATGTGATACAGTAATGAGATCTGATTATACCTAAAAGCTCAACCTATTTTATTAGGCTGTGGCTTCAAAACACAAAATAAGAGCTTTAAAGGGACATTATACACTCATTTTTTCTTTGCATAAATGTTTTGTAGATGATCTATTTATATAGCCCATGTAGTTTTTTTTTTAAAAAAATGTTTAGTTTTGCTTATTTTTAAATAACATTGCTCAGATTTTCAGACTCCTAACCAAGCCCCAAAGTTTTATGTGAGTACTGATGTATACCTTCTCCAGCTTGCTCCTGTTTGTGTAAAGGGTCTTTTCATATGCAAAAGAAGGGGGAGGGGGGAGTGTCTTATTTGCCACTTGCAGTGGGCTTTCCAGCTACCTTTTCAACAAAGCTAAACTGAAAGCTTCTAAGTAAGTTTTTAAACAGTTTTATACTGGATTTTTATATCGGTATCTGTGCATCTTATTCTTTATAGTAGTGTCTATTACATGCAGTTATATGAAAATGAGTGTATACTGTCCCTTTAATATACAGAAATAAACCTTAAAAAGCTCATTTTCATAAATTTTTTACTCTGCAGTTGGTAAAAAAAGCAATTGTAAACACATTAAGGGAAAAACTATTTTACAGTATACTGTCCCTTTAAAAAAAAAAAAAAGGGATATCAAGAGAACTAAAGCTATTTAGATAATTGAAGTAAATGGGAAAGTTGTTTAAAATAAAACAGTATAGTCTATCTGAATCAATAAGGAAAGGTTGTGGGTTTCATGTCCCTTTAAATGTATAGCAGTCTTACCTTATACTCCTGGCCTGGTTTACTTTGCAATGCGGATGAAACATTCAAACAAACTGACTGGATCTTTCGGAAAAGCCCTGGTTTGGTGCCATGCTGTATCACTCCTTCAACCTTTAATGCCATTTGTTGGTTGCTCTGTACAGCAATCGGTTCAGTAGGATTACGTGGCGAGGGAGATAGCGCAAGCTAGATTTTGAAAAATAAAATACAAACAAAATGATATAATTAGTTTGTAGATATAATTATGATGGGTACATTGAGATAATATACATCATTTATAAAAAAGTTGGCAATTATGCACCAACAAACAATGGCAAATAAATATAACTACAGGGAGTGCAGAATTATTAGGCAAGTTGTATTTTTGAGGATTAATTTTATTATTGAACAACAACCATGTTCTCAATGAAGCCAAAAAACTCATTAATATCAAAGCTGAATAGTTTTGGAAATAGTTTTTAGTTTGTTTTTAGTTATTTTAGGGGGATATCTGTGTGTGCAGGTGACTATTACTGTGCATAATTATTAGGCAACTTAACAAAAAACAAATATATACCCATTTCAATTATTTATTTTTACCAGTGAAACCAATATAACATCTCAACATTCACAAATATACATTTCTGACATTCAAAAACAAAACAAAAACAAATCAGTGACCAATATAGCCACCTTTCTTTGCAAGGACACTCAAAAGCCTGCCATCCATGGATTCTGTCAGTGTTTTGATCTGTTCACCATCAACATTGCGTGTAGCAGCAACCACAGCCTCCCAGACACTGTTCAGAGAGGTGTACTGTTTTCCCTCCTTGTAAATCTCACATTTGATGATGGACCACAGGTTCTCAATGGGGTTCAGATCAGATGAACAAGGAGGCCATGTCATTAGATTTTCTTCTTTTATACCCTTTCTTGCCAGCCACGCTGTGGAGTACTTGGACGCGTGTGATGGAGCATTGTCCTGCATGAAAATCATGTTTTTCTTGAAGGATGCAGACTTCTTCCTGTACCACTGCTTGAAGAAGGTGTCTTCCAGAAACTGGCAGTAGGACTGGGAGTTGAGCTTGACTCCATCCTCAACCCGAAAAGGTCCCACAAGCTCATCTTTGATGATACCAGCCCAAACCAGTACTCCACCTCCACCTTGCTGGCGTCTGAGTCGGACTGGAGCTCTCTGCCCTTTACCAATCCAGCCACGGGCCCATCCATCTGGCCCATCAAGACTCGCTCTCATTTCATCAGTCCATAAAACCTTAGAAAAATCAGTCTTGAGATATTTCTTGGCCCAGTCTTGACGTTTCAGCTTGTGTGTCTTGTTCAGTGGTGGTCGTCTTTCAGCCTTTCTTACCTTGGCCATGTCTCTGAGTATTGCACACCTTGTGCTTTTGGGCACTCCAGTGATGTTGCAGCTCTGAAATATGGCCAAACTGGTGGCAAGTGGCATCTTGGCAGCTGCACGCTTGACTTTTCTCAGTTCATGGGCAGTTATTTTGCGCCTTGGTTTTTCCACACGCTTCTTGCGACCCTGTTGACTATTTTGAATGAAACGCTTGATTGTTCGATGATCACGCTTCAGAAGCTTTGCAATTTTAAGAGTGCTGCATCCCTCTGCAAGATATCTCACTATTTTTGACTTTTCTGAGCCTGTCAAGTCCTTCTTTTGACCCATTTTGCCAAAGGAAAGGAAGTTGCCTAATAATTATGCACACCTGATATAGGGTGTTGATGTCATTAGACCACACCCCTTCTCATTACAGAGATGCACATCACCTAATATGCTTAATTGGTAGTAGGCTTTCGAACCTATACAGCTTGGAGTAAGACAACATGCATAAAGAGGATGATGTGGTCAAAATACTCATTTGCCTAATAATTGTGCACTCCCTGTATTTAATTAAATTAATTAAAAATGTATTCAGAATAGTTTAAAGTGATATATATTGATTGCTAAAGCACATAATAGAATCCTTAGTCTCCTTGCAAATGTTTTTGATGGTGTAGTTCAGTAATTTGCCGATGTGGTTTTACTGACAATCTTTTCAGCCTTCTTTGGGTCTCATCAGTGAGATATAGCCATATCCCTCTAGGCATATTGGGCAGGGCCAGGCCCAAAGAAGGTTGAAAGGATCATCTGGGGGTTGCCATGTTCCTCCTTCAGATAAGGATTGTCTGGTATTTGAGGGTTGTAATGACTTGCATAGGCGAGATCAGACTGATATACTTCAGTGAAGCACAATTGGGCAAAAAGAAGCTGTTCCCAGGTGGCTATTTGCCAGAGAACAAGCTATTGTGGTATTGATCATTCCTGGTTAAGCACAAAAAAAGCACAAAAGAAGCAAATACATCAGAATGGTAAAATTTAGTAAATGTATGCAAAGAAGACCAAGTTGTTGCTTTGCAAAACTAAACAACTAAAGCTTTATTCTTAAAAGCCCAAGAAGTGACAACTGAACTAGTAGAATGAGCTGTAATACTCTAAAGAGAAGACTGTCCTAGGACCAGAAAAAACAACAAATAGACTAGAAGTCTTCCTGAAACCTATAGAAGCTTCAACATAATAATTCAAAGCTCTTAAAATATCCAAAGAATGTAAAGATCTCTAAAAAGAATTCTTAGGATAAAATTTAAACGAAGTCCGCAAAACAGCCTTATCCTGATGAAAAATCAGAGACTGACAAGAGAGAGCAGACAAATAAGAAAACTCTTCTAGCTGAAGAGATAGCCTAAAAATGAACAATACTTTCCAAGAAAGTAGTCTAATATTCAAAGTATGCATAGGCTCAAATGAAAGAGCCTGCAAAGCCATAAAAAAAACCAATTTAAGATTCCAAGGAGGAGAAATAGATTAAATAACAGACTTGATACGAACCAAAGTTTGAACAAAATAGTAAATGTCAGGAAAAATAGTAATCTTTTCTTATAAAAAGAAACAGAAAAAGCAAAGATATGTCTCTAAAAAATACTTAGACAAATCTTAAACCAAACTATCCTGAAGAAACTGTAGAATTCTAAGAATTCTAAGAGAATGCCAAGAGAATTTATGAGAACAACATCATAAAATATAGATTTACTAAACCTATAAAAAAGAATGCTGTCAGTCAGAACAAAATTAATTAAATTTTAACAATTTTGAAAAGACCTCGTAAGTTTATTTAAAGGTACAATAGCAGTCATAACCTTTATGATATAAGCAATAACATGTAATGTTTCTAAATGAAATCAAGTACAAGAACTGAATATGTAAAAAAAACAGTAAATGTCATTATACATGTAGAAACGGGCCTGACCCGACTCCAATAAGCTTGAAGAAACCAAAGCTTTAACTAAGAAGCCAAGGAAATAGCAGAAGCCTTCTGACCTTTCCTAGGACCAGAAAATATAACAAATAGACTAAAAGTCTTCCTGAAATCTTTAGTAGCTTCAAAATAATATTTCAAAGCTCTCACCACATCCAAAGAATGTAAGGATCTTTCCAAAGAATTCTTAGGATTAGGACACAAGGAAGGGACAACAATTTCTCTACTAATGTTGTTAGAATTTACAACCTTAGGAAAAAATGTAAATGAAGTCCGCAAATACTTTCCAAGAAAGTAGTTAAATGTCCAAAGAATGCATATGCTCAAAATGGAGGAGCCTGTAAAGCCCTCAAAACCAAATTAAGACTCCAAGGAGGAGAGATTGATTTAATGACAGGGTTAATACGAACTAAAGCCTGTACAAAACAGTGAATATCAGGAAGTTTAGCAATCTTTTTGTGAAATAAAACAGAAAGAGCAGAGATTTGTCCCTTCAAGAAACTTGCAGACAAAACCTTATCCAAACCATCCTGAAGAAACTGTAAAATTCTTACAATTCTAAAAAAATTCCAAGAGAATTCATGAAAAGAGCACCATGAAATGTAAGTCTTCCAAACTCGATAATAAATCTTTCTAGAGACAGAATTACGACCTTGTAACAATATTAATCACTGAGTCAGAGAAACCTCTATGACTTAGCACTAAGCGATCAATTTCCATACCTTCAAATTTAATGATTTGAGAACCTGATGGAAAAACGGACCTTGAGACAGTAGGTCCGGCCTTAACGGAAGTGGCCAAAGTTAACAACTGGACATCCGAACAAGACCCGCATACCAAAAACCTGTGAGGCCATGCTGGAGCCACCAGCAACACACGATTGTTCCATGATGATTTTGGAGATCACTCTTGGAAGAAGAACTAGAGGCGGGAAAATATAAGCAGGTTGATCACACCAAGGAAGTGTCAGCGCACCCATTGCTTCCGCCTGAAAATCCCTGGACCTTGACAGGCATCTGGGAAGTCTCTTGTTTAGATGAGAGGCCATCAGATCTATCTCTAGGAGACCCCATATCTGAACAATATGAGAAAACACATCTGGATGGAGGGACCACTCCCCCGGATGTAAAGTCTGACAGCTGAGATAAACTGCCTCCCAATGTCTATACCTGGGATATGCACCGCAGAAATTCGACAGGAGCTGGATTACGCCCAAGCAAGTATCCGAGATACTTCTTCATAGCTTGTGGACTGTGAGTCCTACCCTGCTGATTGACAAATGCCACTGTTTGTGATATTGTCTGTCTGAAAACAAATGAACGGTTCTCTCTTCAACAGAGGCCAAAACTGAAGAGCTCTGAGAATTGCACGGAGTTCTAAAATATTGATTGGTAATCTCACCTCTTGAGATTTCCAAACCCCTTGTGCTGTCAGAGATCCCCAAACAGCTCCCCAACCTGAAAGACTTGCATCTGTAGTGATCATAGTCCAGGTTAGCCGAACAAAAGAAGCCCCTTGAACTAAACGCTGGTGATTTAACCACCACGTCAGAGAGTGTCAAACATTGGGATTTAAGGATACTAATTGTGATATATTTGTATAATCCCTGTACCATGGATTCAGCAAACAAAGCTGGAGAAGTCTCATGTGAAAAGGAGCAAAGGGAATCGCGTCCAATGCTGCAGTCATGAGACCTAAAATTTCCATGCACATAACCACTGAAGGGAATGACTGAGACTGAAGGTGCCAACAGGCTGCAACCAATTTCAAACGTCTCTTCTCTGTCAGAGTTATGGACACTAAATCTATCTGGAAACCTAAAAAAGGTGACCCTTGTCTGAGGAAACAAGAAACTTTTTGGTAAATTGATCCTCCAACCATGATTCCGAAGAAACAACACTAGTTGATTCATGTGAGAATCTGCAGAACGTAAAGACTGAGCTAGTACCAAGATATCATCCAAATAAGGAAACACTGTAATACCCTGCTCTCTGGATTCCATAAAGCAGGGAACCTAGAACCTTTAAAAAGATTCTTTGAGCGGTTGCTAGTCCAAATGGAAGAGCAATGAATTGGTAATGCTTGTCTAGAAAAGAGAATCTGAGGAACTGATTATGATCTGAATGAATCGGAATATGAAGGAATACATCCTGAAAGTCCATTGTGGACATAAAATGTTCTTGCTGAACAAAAAGCAGAATAGTACTGAAAGTTGGTACTCTTACATACTGATTCAAAATTTTCAAATCCAGAATTGGTCTGAATGAAATTTCCTTCTTTGGGACAATGAATAGATATGAATAAAACTCCACACCCTGTTCCTGAAAAGGAACTGGCAAGACTACCCCTGAAACTCCAGATCTGAAACACACTTCAGGAAAGCCTGAGGTTTAACTGGATTTGCTGGGATGCGTGAGAGAAAAAAATCTTCTCACAGGAGAACTTACTCAGAATCATATTCGATACCCCTGAGAGACAATACTCTGAAACCATTGATTTTGGACAGAATTTATCCAAACATCCTTGAAAAAAACCCTTAATCTGCCCCCTACCAGCTGAGCTGGAATGAGAGTCGCACCTTCATGCAGACTTAGGGTCTGGCTTTATATTTCTTAATTGGCTTGGATTTATTCAATTTAATGAAGGCTTCCAATTGGAAACAGATTCCATAGGGAAGGATTAGGTTTTTGTTCCTTATTTGACAAAAAAAGAACGAAAACGATTAGAAGCTTTATATTTACTCTTATGTCTCTTATTACCTTGGAAAGAAAGAGATAGCCATCTAGACTTAAAAAGTCATATCAGCATTCCAAGATTTAAAGCCACAAAATTATTCTAGCTAAAAATAGCTAAAGACATAGACCTAACATCAATCTTGATGATATAAAAAAAATGGCATCAGAACTGATTAGTATGTTGCAGTAAGCGAACAATGCTAGATAAATCCGAATCCAATTCTTGTTGCGCTAATACTCCACCAAATGTTGTTGTCCTCAATGTTGATGCAGCTGCACCAGCAGCCAAAGAAAATGCAAGCCTGAGACGACCTGAAAATAAATAAGCTTTCCTTAGATAAGATACAAGTTTCCTATCTAAAGGAACTTAAGTACTATCTTCCATAGGAATAGAGGTACATTCAGCAATAGTAGAAATAGCCCCATCAACTTTGAGGATCTTTTCCCAAAACGCTATAGAAATTGCTGGTAAAGGATACAATTTTAGAAATCATATCAGAAATAGCATCAGGAACAGGAAAAAAACCTCTGGAGTAACCACAGGAGGTTTAAAAACAGAATTTACTAGTTCTAATATCAAGAGGACTAGTTTCCACGATATCCAAAATAATTAACACTTCTTTAACAAAGAACGAAAAAACTTCATTTAAAATAAATAAGTAGATTTGTTAGTGTCAATATCTGTTGAAGGATCTTCTGAATCAGATAGACCCTCATCAGAAGAGGATAATTCATTAGGTTGTCGGTCATTTGAAATTTCATCAACGTTATGAGAAGTTTTAAAAGACCTTTATATTAAAATTTCAAAGGTATAACATTAAAAGTTGAAGGAACAACAACAGGCAATGTACTATTTACTGATGGACACAATATCTGCATGTAAAAGTTTATCATGATAACCAATACAAATGACATTCAGAAATATAACGCAAAGCTCCAACAGATACTTCTGAGGCAGGATCAGATTGAGACATCTTGCAAAATGTAAAATAAAAAACAACATATAAAGCAAAATTGTCAATTTCCTTATATGACAGTTTCAGGAATGGGAAAAAATGCAAATAGCATAGCCCTCTGACATAGAAAAAGGCAAGAGGCAAATAGCAATGGGGAATTAAATTAATGAAAAAAATTTGGCGCCAAGATGACGCACAACGTAACTGAATTTTTTTTGGCGCCAACAACATCTGGAAATGACACACTCGCGTTGCTAATGACGCAACCCTGTGTAAGGAACTCAGCATCAACTACGACGCCGGAAATGACGAACTTCCGTCAACGGACGTACTTTCGCACCAAAAAATTCTCGTGACAAGAATGACGCAATAAAGTCTAGCATTTGGCGCACCCGCGGGCCTAATCCTGCCCGCAATTTGCAAGAAAAATTTAGTCAATTGAATAAAAAGACTAAACCCCAGGTAAGAAAAAATATTTCTTAATATGTTAATCTTCCCCAAATATGAAACTGACAGTCTGCAAAAGAAAATACATGAACATATGGCAAATATAAGTACAATACATATATTTAGAACTTTATATTAATGCATAAAGTGCCAAACCATAGCTGAGGTGTCTTAAGTAATAAAAACTTAGTTACCGAAAGACACCCATCCACATATAGCAGATAGCCAAACCAGTACTGAATCAATTATCAGTAGAGGTAATGGTATATGAGAGTATATCGTCGATCTGCAAGGGAGGTAGGAGATGAATCTCTAAGACCGATAACAGAGAACCTATGAAATAGATCTCCCGTGAGGAAAACCATTGCATTCAATAGGCGATACTCCCTTCACATCCCTCTGACATTCGCTGTACTCTGAGAGGAATCGGGCTTCAAAATACTGAGAAGCGCATATCAACGTAGCAATCTTAGCACAAGCTTACTTCACCACCTCCATAGGAGGTAAAGTTTGTAAAACTGAATTGTGGGTGTGGTGAGGGCTGTATTTATAGGCATTTTGAGGTTTGGGAAACTTTGCCCGTCCTGGTAGGATTTTATATCCCATACGTCACTAGCTCATGGACTCTTGCCAATTATATGAAAGAAATATTATTTAAGAAGATTGGATTTGAGAATACATTTTGATTTTGGAAATCCAGATTTGGGGATTTATACCTGTATTTTGATTTAACAATGATGCACCTTTTTTTAAGGCAAAATACATATACAGCTTTGACACACATTTTAACAAAGTGCGTTTTAAATTTATTACCATCCAGTATAGTAAAAAAACAAACCTTAGTTAAAATTACCATATTCAAATCTTTTATTAAAAGAACATACCTGAAAGAATAGCTTTTACCACTCCTGTAATATATGCAGTCTGATATCCACACATTTGCATATATATAGAAATTTCAAATGCACCATTTTGAAGTGGAAGAAAATGTAATACAATGCATGGTTTATATGCAAAGCAAAAGCTAGGAAGCCATATAATGCCAGTGGGTATATTTACCTTTATGCTAGTAGACTGGAGCTTCTGGAAAAAGTATCTTTGGAATGAAAGTGGAACTTTCAGCAAGCTGATTGCTGCATTGCATAAACAAGAGGTGTGCTGCAAAAAATAAATATATGAGAGATAAGGAACAAGTATCAAACAGGACAGGGGTAACATGAAATGATAGACAAATTAATTTCCCTTTAAACTAGTTCAAACACAAAAAACTTATTTCCCCCATAAAGGGCCTGATTACGAGTTTCGCTCTTGAGCCAACCTGAAAAGCGCAAAAATCCAAAGTTAGAATATTGTGTGCGCGTTCATGTATTCCCCCTTAGAAGTCAATGGAGAAAAAAAAGTGGAAACACCACACTCTTGCGCAAACCTGATCTCATATACTCATTTGCGCTAACCCAAGACGAAAATATGAATGTCACATTCCAATGTTCTGCACATTCCAGAATATGTTCTTTTCATTCATAAATACATATTAGTGCATAAATCTGATGGTATTTTGGTACAATATATATATATATATATATATATATATATATATATATATATATACATACACACACACACACACATATATATATATATATACACACACACATATATATATATATATACACACACACATATATAT
Organism: Bombina bombina; assembly: GCF_027579735.1. Classification (NCBI taxonomy): domain Eukaryota; kingdom Metazoa; phylum Chordata; class Amphibia; order Anura; family Bombinatoridae; genus Bombina; species Bombina bombina. Next base: position 1,116,318,696 of record NC_069502.1, on the reverse strand, counting down.
ATATATATATATATAAATATATATATATACATATACAAACATACAGTATATATACACACATACATATATATATATACATACACACACATTAGGCTGATGCCTATCATGGCTTATGGGGACGTAGTATACGCACCTGCACCGCAAACTCACCTTAATAAACTTAATACATTGTATTAACTCGTTCTGCCGCTTTGTGCTACAATGTAACTACAAGACCCACCATTGTGACATGCTAAAAGAACTAAACTGGCTGTCGCTGGAATCCAGACGCACCCTCCATCTTTCCTGCCTTGTGTTTAAGAGCCTTTCTGGGAAGCTCCCACCCTACCTGAGCAGAATGCTCTCCCCGGCTATTCCCACCTCCTATAACCTCTGATTCAGTACCAGCACATTATTTAGCTTGCCTCAATACAAAAAGAAAGCAGCTCGATCCTCCTTTTCCTACCGAGCGCCACAGTTATGGAATGACCTCCCTCACACTTTCAAACCTTCCCCAAGCCTAATATCCTTTAAGAGATCCCTCTCTACATAGCTCAAAACAGAATGCACCTGTCATGGTTGATTATATATTTCTTACCTGTTCTATGTAAAATTTTTGCATCTATTGAGTATTATTATTGTTTTTTAATTTTATTGTACCCTATTGTATCAATGCAATGTTTTGTGGACACAGGACATACTTGAAAACGAGCGAAATCTCAATGTATCCTTCCTGGTAAAATATTTTATAAATAAATAAATAAATAAATGTATATATGTATGTATATATATATATATATATATATATATGCATGTATATATGTATGTGTATATATGTATGTGTATATATATATATATATATATACATATATACATATACATATATATACACACTAGTTGTGGGATCCAAGCACTCACTGTTAGTGGTATTGCCTGGGTGCACTCTATGGTAGATAGGTAGAAACTTCTCAAAAGAAGAGGCACTCACAGGTCTTAATAAGCATAAAGATTTTATTAGTTCATAGGTTCAGTCAAAGTTTCGGTCCTTGCAGGGACCTTTGTCAAGACTGTTCTATATACAGAAAATACAAGAATTTGGAAATACAATGAATTTCATCAAAGGGGAATAAACACATCACAGGACTAAAGTCTTATATACAGAGTCCAAAGTTATAGTCATAGATGAGACAGATAGAGAAAAGGAACATTAAAAATAATCAGTGACAAATATACTGGAAAAATGATGACTAACATGTGTTAAGTACATAGGTAAAGTATGTGTAGCGAGCAGTGTCACAAGTTTTTTTTACAATCAATAAATGTAGCTATAGGGAGAGGCCAGAGGCACTAAACACAATACAATGAAACCTGAAGTAATGACAGAGCTCTAATGTTGAAAAGACAGTAGGATTCAACAATCATAATTCTCAACAAGTATATTACTACACATTCCCTTGATGGCTCAAGTGCAATGGATACCAATAGGTAAAGAGCATGAGACGGATCTCCTATGCTGTGACAAGAGAATCATGAGTCATGTGGATAATGTGCAACACATAAATGTTAATGTAAAAGAACACATGTATAGTTAGTATCAAAGAAACCAATATATGCTGACAAGTTACAAAATGGTTAAAAGTAATTGGTGTCCACGTACTTTAATAATCCACAATCGCAAAATGTACATACAATAGGGCATAGCGTAGGGGAAACACATCAGCAGGGGTCTGTGTTAAAAGCACTATCTTAGATGTGATATGCATAATATTTGTTACAGCATGTACAAAGAGCTGGATTAGTTTGGCACCCCCATGAATAAAATGTGCTATGTCAAAGACCGAATGGTATGAGGGCTAATTGCTGCAAAAAAATGTATCAGCAGCGTGTCGGTGTTAGAGCGAAGAGACTCACCTCAGTAACTCTGAGTGAAGCGGTCAGCGGTGAGCAGAGTGTGTTCTGCGCCGCCTTTAAATACCCCGCAAGAGTCGACGTCAGATGACGTAACACGAGTAGCGTGTTAGTACAAAGGGTTACCATGGCAACAAAAATAACCGGAGGGAGTGGGGAAATGAATATAAGCAAACTAATAATGGGCAAAAATGTTTAGAGACTACATAAATAATTACACATAGAAAGTGACAGTAGATGTCATCAAGGGAGAGCACAACAGTTAATAGAGAAAAAAAGAAAAAGGTCAGGGAGGGCATGGAATGATGGACCATCAGGCCTATTACAGAGCGATGTGTGTGGATGGGAAAAGTACGTGGATGGTGTGTTAGGGTTAAAAAGTGTTATTGTGTTTATGCATTGTATGAGGAGCATGCAAGGGGCACCAAACACGAGACCCAAAATCAAACTGAAACAGGAAATGTATGCCAATGAGGCAGGGACTGGCTATGCAGGTAGCCTAAGGGGCGTGGCAAAATTTATGTTGCAGGGGAGTAGGTAGGGATACAATCAGGGCAAAATACAGAGACATGCATACATAGTGAATACTTAACGGCTGGAACTGGTTCAGCACCTTAATAGAAAAGGGCATAGTCGATGCTAGTGTTCAGCCCCTTGGGTATCAATGTTTCTAATCGATGTATCCATCTAGCCTCCCTTTTGAGGAGCTCATTGTCCCTGTTACCCCCTCTTTTCAGGGGTGGTATCCAGTCAATAAGGATTGACCTCAACATGGCTACACTGTGGCCCTGTTGCATGAAATGTTGTGCCACAGGTTGTTCACTCTTCTTCTCTTTAATAGCTTTTCTGATGGCACTGCGGTGGTTGGCAAGCCTTTCTCTAAAGGACGTGCTCGTTTTCCCGACATAGTACAAGCCACAAGGACAAATGATCACATACACTACAAATTCAGTAGTGCACGTCAATCTATGTTGAATCTGTATCGTTCCATTGTGAGGGTGGTGAAATTTAGAGCCTGTGATGAAAGACTTGCAGGTAACACAATTCCTGCAGCTGAAGCACCCTTTCTTAGGTGTCGGTAACCATCCTTTATGCACCTGGTCTGGTTCAAATGTAGTTTTGACTAGAACATCTCGAAGGTTGTTAGTTCTACTGTATACCATTCTGGGTGGTGGTTGGTTGTAGAATGGAAGTGTAGGGTCCTGGTTCAAGATGAACCAATTTTTGATTATTGTTTGTTGGACAGATCTACTGGTGGGATTGAATGTGACCATCATGTTCATACTGTCCTCTTTGGTCTTTTCTCCAGTGGCCCTGTTGAGTAGATCACTCTGTGTCATATCCCAGGTGTCCTTCATGACTGCTTCAACTTCTGTGCATTTGTATCCTCTCTGTAAGAATTTCTGACTCATGGCTTCAAGCTGCGTTTCTTTGTTCTTTTTGCTGCTGTTATTGCGTATCACTCTCAGCATTTGGGACCTTGAGTGCCGATGGATGGTAGGAGTTTGCTGTTAAGAGGGAATTCCGGTCTGTAGGCATTGCGGCTACAAAAGAATTCCTCATTAATGACACTATGTACTGTGGCCCCCCTATTGAGTTCATCTTGGACCTGATCCACTTATGTCTAACACACAACTACTTTAAATTTGAGAACAAATTCTACTTGCAACAAATGGGCACCGCAATGGGCTCCAATATGGCACCAGCCTATGCCAATCTGTTTATGGCCTGGTTTGAGGAACAGTACATCTACCCAAGAAACATGGACAAAATCAGCACGTATAGCCGGTACATTGATGACATCTTCCTGATCTGGAATGGCAGTGAAGATGAACTCATACAGTGGTATAACGAAACAATGCACTTCCATACGTGAAGTTCAAGATGGAATATAACGAACAGACCATCCACTTTCTGGATATTGAGATCTATAAAGACAAGACCAACACTGATATAAGGATCGGTACAACACTCTACTACAAACCTACAGACCGGAATTCCCTCTTAACTCCTACCATCCACCGGCAACTCTTAGCAACTCTTGAAAGAAGAAAAAAGAAAAAAAGAATGACTGTTGGTCATCCTGCCAAGCCAAAAACAGGTCATCAATGTAACAACAAAATTTTATAGATGTATTCTCAAAAACTCTCATCCGTGTTGTCTCGTACTCTGCCATGTATAGGTTCGCCAGCGAAGTATAGGATTAATTATTTCTTAACATGTACTACCACCTATGTTATATACCTCCTGAATTGCCCATGTGGTATGTTCTACATCGGTAAAACCACTGACGATGCCAGGACTAGGATGGCGAACCACCGGTGGAGCATTAGATTAGCTCTGAAGAATGGTAAGGCTGACCAACCGGTGGCTCGACATTTTCTTGAGATGAACCAAACGGTGACCGACATGAGATTCCGTCTGATTTGAAGAGAGGAGGAAACAGAGCCAATATATTACTACAGAAGGAGACTCGCTGGATACATGAATTGGAAACATTGACTCCGAGAGGCCTGAATACCCATACAGGGTGGTAAGCATACCTGGGCTAATTGTGACTTTAGTTGAACATCACCCTATTGCGAGTCCTCTAGAATAAGAATCTGATGAGAGTACATGATCGCGTTTATTATGAGGCTTTATACTTTCTTTTTTAGCCTCACAAACTTCTTGTGCTATGGATGGTATTATCCTTTTCTTCTTCTTTTTCCTTTCTTTCTTTTCTTCTTTCCTTTTTCTCTTCTTTTCTCCTTTTTTTTTCATTTTTTCTGACTTCTGGTTTTTCCTTTTTTCCTTCCTCCCCCCTCCCTTTTTTCCCTTCTTCCTTTTTCTTCCTTTTTCTCTTTTCTCCTTTTTTCATTTTTATTGACTTCTGGTTTTTCCAGGAGAGTAGGTGCGCCCAGAGGGGGCGTGCATTTGAACCTCCGTTATCCTGTTATTAGTATATCTATGACGTTGACATCTGAGCACGCCTTTGTTTCCCATGTTGCTAAGGCAACATGAGGGTCAGTCCAATAGAGAATGTGGGCTATACTAAAGGGGGCGTGTTTGAGCGCCGCAATAACAGATCGGTATGTGTATATCGATACTGGCAGCAATCTATTTAGCTTTTTGTTTCATCCAACTGTGAATAGTTATGTGGAACTTAAGTGAAGGGACTAGCTCCCTATTACATGTTGCAACAGAGCCTTTAACAGTATAGTATTTTAATTAATTATTTGGTGGGGAGTTGCCCATTGTGATGTGAGAAAGGTATGTCACTTTGGATAGTCCACTTTTTTCATAGGGGTGTAATGCGGATTGTAATGTGGTTCAATATGAGAACAAGAGGCATTGTTAAAGCTTTTTTAAAACATTCACTATAAACTTTTCTCAATCTTTATTGATGCTGGGTAAACAGTTCATTTTTCACTATTATCTTTTGAACGAGAACACTGATATTATAAATATATTGAGCACATATTTACACATATTGGTTTTGACCAAGGTTTTTGCACACGATCTCCAGTGATTGGAGTTTCTGTTGGGGGAGGGTTTTGTATGCCTTTATAAGTCTGTTTGTTTGGAGCTTTCATTTGTCAGAGGAAGGGACGTGTGTAATCACGAAACGTCACATCTAATAAATTTTATCACATTTGAAGTCTGAGGTCCAGTGAGTGCTTTATCCTATGCATGACTATATATATATATATATATATATATATAAATATATACACACACAGTATATATATATATATATATATACATACATACACACACACACCGTGTATATATATATATATATATATATATATATATATACACACAGTATATATATATATATATATATATATATACATACATACACACAGTATATATATATATATATATATATATATACACACAGTATATATATATATATATATATATATATATATATGTATATATACAGGTATACCTCACTTTACAGCGCTTCACTTTACAGCGCTTCGCTAATACAGCGCTTTGTGGAGCTGAAGTTCAACCTCCAAAGATTTTGAAACAGTGCTGTAATCATCGTGAGATTGCGAGAAAAGGGACTGTCACCATTTTGTTATGCGCAGTTCACTCTGTTTACAGCATTACAGTGCAATCTGTGTCTCAGTGGTATAGTCTGACAAATTTTACTACAGTCATTGTCACTATTTTACAGGTACAGTATTTATTGAATACTGTGCTGTGCTAGTGTTAAACTAAATGCAGCACTATTGCACTCCTAATCTATGTTAGTTTAAACATGTTTTCAAGTTTTTAAACACACTGGCAAGTGAAAAGAAAGCTAAAACTGCCTTGTTTCACTTTAAGGCGGTTTTCACTTTACAACGGGGCTCCGGTCCCTAACCCGCTGTATGAGCGGGGTATACCTGTATGTGTGTGTATATATATATATATATATATATATATATATATATATATATATATATATATATATATAAAATCAATTGAATCAAGTCAAGTAAACTCATACCAACTTACCCCAAAAATAGTATAAATACAAATATTTGTCTCCGCACTAATAATGAATCGTATGTAAAAAAAAGTTATGCACTCCAAGTAAATTGGCAACAAAATATAATAAGTTTAATAAATGAACAAAACATAAATGCAGGAAAAAACATCCTAAATTCAATCCATAACCAAATATAGATACAAACAAACAAACATATACATAAAGAACAAACTGGGCGTCCCCAGTTACTAAGGAGCAAAAAAACCCAAAAAAAGTGAATGTCAGATCATAAACCGGAGAAAAGGGCCAATCCCATGGATTTAAGAGAATCTCATGCTATACGAATGAATGACCAGAGCCATGGGTGTAATAAAGTAGAATACAAGCAATAAATCAATAGGCAAAATGAAGCAGTCCATGCAGATATAGCAGTTCATGCAAATATAGCAGCGTGGTTTGTAAGCAAAGATCTGACAGTTGAAAAGAATACAATATTATGCCATGCAGTTCATGCTTATGTAGCAACGTAATTGATAGTTCATGCATTCAATTTAGCCTTAGACATAAGGATATATTTAACTCTCCTCAGTGTGAAACAAGCAAATATGTAGAATGCACTGGCACTCCAGGACCAGGGTCCGCCAGTGAATGACAACTGTATGAGCGATCTCACCCAATCCGTGTAGGGTCACAGGAAGCTTTGTACACACTTTCGAGGGAAAACATCTAAGCGTGGCAGTGTAGTGCTGCAGTCTAAGCACGGCAGATAACAGGCTGTCAATTCCAACAGTAGGTTCAAACCAGCATGCTTGCATCGGACTCCATTAGCGTCTGACGTCACATCTACATCTACAGGCCTGCAAGCTCAATCCTATTGGCTGATTGCATCAGCCAATAGGATTTTTTCTACCTTAATTCCAATTGGCTGATAGAATTCTATCAGCCAATCGGAATCTAAGGAACGAAATCTTGGATGACGTCACTTAAAGGTAACACACATTCAGATAAGAAGACTCCGGATGAAGAGGATGCTCCGCGTCGGATGTCTTTAAGATGGACCCTCTCCGCGCCGGATGGATGAAGATAGAAGATGCCGTCTGGAGGACCACTTCGCCCGGCTTGGATGAAGACTTCTCCCGGCTTCGTTGAGGACTTCGGCCCGGCTTGGATGAAGACGTCTATCGGTGAGTTGATCTTCAGGGGGTTAGTGTTAGGGTTTTTTAAGGGTGTATTGGGTGGGTTTTATTTATAGGTTAGGGTTTGGGTGGCAAAAGAGCTAACTGCCCTTTTAAGGGCAATGTCCATCCAAATGCCCTTTTCAGGGCAATGGGGAGCTTAGGTTTTTTTAGATAGTATTTTATTTGGGGGGTTGGTTGTGTGGGTGGTGGGTTTTACTGTTGGGGGGGTTGTTTGTATTTTATTTTACAGGTAAAAGAGCTGATTACTTTGGGGCAATGCCCTGCAAAAGGCCCTTTTAAGGGCTATTGGTAGTTTAGGTTAGGTTGTTTTTTTTTGGGGGGGGGGGCTTTTTTATTTTAATAGGGCTATTAGATTAGGTGTAATTAGTTTAAATATCTGTAATTTGTTTATTATTTTCTGTAATTTAGCATTTGTTTTTTTTGTACTTTAGCTAATTTAATTTAGATAATTGTATTTAATTTAGTTAATTTATTTAATTATATTGTAGTGTTAGGCGTTAGTGTAACTTAGGTAAGGTTTTATTTAACCGGTAAATTTGTATTTATTTTAGCTAGGTAGTTATTAAATAGTTAATAACTATTTAATAACTATTCTATCTAGTTAAAATAAATACAAACTTGCCTGTAAAATAAAAATAAACCCTAAGCTAGCTGCAATGTAACTATTAGTTATATTGTAGCTAGCTTAGGGTTTATTTTATAGGTAAGTATTTAGATTTAAATAGGAATAATTTAGTTAATGATATGAATATTTATTTAGATTTATTTAAATTATATTTAAAGGGACAGTCTACACCAGCATTGTTATTGTTTTAAGATAGATAATCCCTTGTTTACCCATTCCCTAGTTTTGCATAACCAACACAGTTATATTTATATATTTTTTACCTCTGTGATTATCTTGTATCTAAGCCTCTGCAGACTGCCCCTTTATTTCAGTTCTTTTGACAGACTTGCAGTTTAGCCAATCAGTGATGGCTCCCAGGTAACTTCACGTGCACGAGCACAGTGTTATCTATATGAAAAACATGAACTAACACCCTCTAGTGGTGAAAAACCTGATAAATGCATTCTTAAGAGGCGGCCTTCAAGGTCTAAGAAATTAGCATATTAACCTCCTAGGTTAAGCTTTCAACTAAGAATACCAAGAGAACAAAGAAAAATTGATGATAAAAGTAAAATGGAAAATTGTTTAAAATTACATGCCCTACCTGAATCATGAAAGTTTTTTTTGGACTAGACTGTCCCTTTAAAGTTAGTGGTTGTTAGGTTTAGGGGTTAATAACTTTAATATAGTGGCGGCGACATTGGGGGAGGCAGATTAGGGGTTAATAAATGTAGGTAGGTGGTCGGCGATGATAGGGCCGCCAGATTAGGGGTTAATAATATTTAACTAATGTTTGCGAGGCGGGAGTGCGGCGGTTTAGGGGTTAATATGTTTATTATAGTGGCAGCTACGTTGGGGCGGCAGATTAGGGGTTAAAAAGTGTAGGTAGGTTGCGGCGACATTGGGGGCGGCAGATTAGGGTTTAATAAATATAATGTAGGTGTCGGCGATGTTGGGGACAGCAGATTAGGGGTTCATAACTATAATGTAGGTGGCGGCGGTGTCCGGAGCGGCAGATTAGGGTTTAAAATTTTTATTATAGTGTTTGCGATGTGGGTGGGCCTCGGTTTAGGGGTAAATAGATAGTTTATGGGTGTTAGTGTACTTTTTAGCACTTTAGTTATGAGTTTTATGCTACGTCGTAGTTTAAAACTCCTAACTACTGACTTTTAAATGCGTTAGGACTCTTAACAGGGTAGGGTGTACCGCACACTTTTTGGCCTCCCAGGACAGACTCGTAATACCGGCACTATGGAAGTCCCGTAGAAAAAAAGACTTTACAAAGTTTACGTAAGTCGTTTTGCGGTAAGGCCAAAGAAGAGTGCGGTGCCCCTAAACCTGCAAGACTCGTAATACCAGCGGGCATAAAAAAGCAGCGTTAGGACCTCTTAACGCTGCTTTTTTACCCTAACGCACAACTCGTAATCTAGCCATATGTAAGTGAAGTGAGTTGATAATTGAGTAATACAGAATAATATAAGTTATCAAAGAGAATTTTGACAGATCTTATCAGTAACTGCTTTACTTGCTTATTGATGTACTACATGAAGGTTTGAGTAAACAACATAGTGTTATGTATAATGCTTTTTCAATTCTTCCTACAGTCTACTGCATAACCAAGCTACATACAAGCATGGTACGGCCTCCAGGTAAGACATTTATCTTGGGCATAGGAGGACCTACTGCAGGGTACGTATATATGTAGATTTCTTTCTCTCTCCTCCTATGTCCAAGATATCAAAAATGTACTGAGAAAAATTGATGGGGTTAAGGTCAGCTTGAGTATGCTACTTGTAACATTAGATGTAGAGTCTTTGTACTCATATATACCACATTATATGTTTGTACATGTGCCAATATACTGATCTGGTAACCACTCTATTTGAATTCATCCTTCATAATATTTTTATGTTTGACAGCCGATTACAAATTAGGGATGCACCGAAATGAAAATTCTGGACCGAAACCGATACCGAAAATTCAGGATGCCCCTGGCCGAAAAACTAAACCATTTTTTTTTCTTTTTTAACTACAGTGTGTGTGTAGCTGAGAGAGCTTGTAGGCAGGAAAGCTCCAACAAATGGGTGTGGTCACTCGTACCGTAGGGCGTGATCTGCAGTGAAATAGGTGGAGCTATAGCCAGACAACAATACGAGGTAGACACGTGTTTTGTTTTTGGGTGTAGTTATCCGTGTGATGGGCGTGGCTGCACCTGATCGTCTCTCATCGTATTTTCGCCTAGTTCCTGGTTCGGGTCTCACACTGACCCGTCAGATTATATGTCCGGAGCCCCAAATGGACTCTGCCTGTCACCTATCACCAGGACCACCGGACTTAGCTACGAACTTGCGTGCAAGGTGGTTATAGAAAGTGCTTTTTTGTATACACTGTCTGGCGGGTGCTAATTTGTACCAACTGTGTGCGAGCTTGGGGCTTATGCATATATAGTGTGCACGCATATTTGCCTCAGGCGAATAGAATGTCTACGCACAAGAGGCTGATGTATGAGCACTGTATATAAGGCTTATACATATTCACTGTGTATGCTTAGGGCTGTGTCTGATAATATCAAGTGTTTATAAACATGTTACTTATCCTCCTTTGGATACTGTATTCAGAACTTTGGTTTCCTTCCTAATGAGGGGTTACAAATGTGGTAAAAGTCATCTATGGTGCTGTAATGTGTTACCGTTCCAGAGCTGAACATGGCTATTGGTTATGCTGATTAATGGCACATTCATGAAAGAGCAGTAAACAAACATGTTTAAATTTTTCTTTGCATAAGAAAATAATAAATTAAAGCCATTAAACTGATATTGAAACCAACAGGAAATACATTTGTGTGTGATAGGTGCAGTTACCACAGGTTTGTTAGCAGACACACAGTCTTACAGACAAGATTTTAATACCATGTTACATAATATCCTTGGATATGCATTTAGCCACCAATCAGCAAGCGCTACCCAGGTGCTGAACCAAAATTTTTTTTTTTTTAAATTAGAAAGTTGCTTAAAAAACAAAATTTATGCTTACCTGATAAATTTATTTCTCTTGTGGTGTATCCAGTCCACGGATCATCCATTACTTGTGGGATATTCTCCTTCCCAACAGGAAGCTGCAAGAGGATCACCCACAGCAGAGCTGTCTATATAGCTCATCCCCTAACTACTGCCCACCCCCAGTCATTCGACCGAAGACAAGCAAGAGAAATTAGAAACTATAGGGTGCAGTGGTGACTGTAGTTTAAAAATAAAAAACACCTGCCTTAAAATGACAGGGCGGGCCGTGGACTGGATACACCACAAGAGAAATAAATTTATCAGGTAAGCATAAATTTTGTTTTCTCTTGTAAGGTGTATCCAGTCCACGGATCATCCATTACTTGTGGGATACCAATACCAAAGCTATAGGACACGGATGAAGGGAGGGACAAGGCAGGCGCTTAAATGGAAGGCACCACTGCCTGTAAGACCTTTCTCCCAAAAATAGCCTCCGAAGAAGCAAAAGTATCACATTTTTAGAATTTAGAAAAAGTATAAAGAGAAGACCAAGTCGCCGCCTTACAAATCTGTTCAACAGAAGCCTCATTTTTAAAAGCCCATGTGGAAGCTACCGCTCTAGTAAAATGAGCTGTAATTCTTTCAGGAGGCTGCTGGCCAGCAATCTCATAAGCTAAGCGTATTATACTCCTTAGCCAAAAAGAAAGAGAAGTTGCCGAAGCCTTTTGGCCTCTCCTCTGTCCAGAATAGACAACAAACAATGCAGATGTTTGACGAAAATCTTTAGTAGCTTGTAAATAAAACTTTAAAGCACGAACCACGTCAAGATTGTGTAAAAGACGTTCCTTCTTAGAAGAAGGATTAGGACACAGTGACGGTACAACAATCTCCTGATTGATATTTTTATTAGATACCACCTTAGGAAGAAACCCAGGTTTGGTACGTAACACTTCCTTATCTGCATGGAAAATGATATAAGGGGAATCACATTGTAAAGCAGATAACTCCGAAACTCTTCGAGCCGAGGAGATAGCTACTAAAAACAGAACTTTCCAAGATAAGAGCTTAATATCTATGGAATGCAAAGGTTCAAACGGAACCCCTTGAAGAACCTTAAGAACTAAATTTAAACTCTGTGGTGGAGCAACAGGTTTAAACACAGGCTTGATTCTAACCAGAGCCTGACAAAATGCCTGAACATCTGGAACCTCAGCCAGACGTTTGTGCAAAAGAATAGACAGAGCAGAAATCTGTCCCTTTAAGGAACTAGCTGACAAACCCTTCTCCAATCCTTCTTGGGAAAAAAGGATAATATCTTAGGAATCCTGACCTTACTCCAAGAGTAACCCTTGGATTCACACCAATGAAGATATTTACACCATATCTTATGATAGATTTTCCTGGTGACAGGCTTTCGTGCCTGTATTAAGGTATCAATGACCGACTCAGAGAAACCACGTTTTGATAAAATCAAGCGTTCAATCTCCAAGCAGTCAGACCCAGAAAAATTAGATTTGGATGGTTGAAAGGACCCTGAAGTAGAAGGTCCTGTCTCAGCGGCAGAGTCCATGGTGGAAAGGATGACATGTTCACCAGATCTGCATACCAAGTCCTGCGTGGCCACGCAGGTGCTATCAAAATCACTGATGCTCTCTCCTGCTTGATCTTGGCAATCAGACGAGGGAGCAGAGGAAATGGTGGAAACACATAAGCTAGGTTGAAGGACCAAGGCGCTGCTAGAGCATCTATCAGTGCTGCCTTGGGATCCCTGGACCTGGACCCGTAACGAGGAAGCTTGGCGTTCTGACGAGACGCCATGAGATCCAGTTCTGGTTTGCCCCAAAGTTGAATCAACTGTGCAAATACCTCCGGATGGAGCTCCCACTCCCCCGGATGAAAAGTCTGTCGACTTAGAAAATCCGCCTCCCAGTTCTCTACTCCTGGGATATGGATAGCTGATAGATGGCAAGAGTGAATCTCTGGCCATAGAATTATCTTTGAAACCTCCAACATTGCTAGGGAACTCCTTGTTCCCCCTTGATGGTTGATGTAAGCTACAGTCGTGATGTTGTCCGACTGAAATCTGATGAACCTGACCGCAGCAAGCTGAGGCCAAGTCTGAAGAGCGTTGAATATCGCTCTTAGTTCCAGAATGTTTATCGGAAGGAGGGCCTCCTCCGGAGTCCATGATCCCTGAGCCTTCAGGGAGTTCCAGACTGCACCCCAGCCCAGAAGGCTGGCATCTGTTGTTACTATTGTCCAATCTGGCCTGCGGAAGGTCATACCCTTGGACAGATGGACCCGAGATAGCCACCAGAGAAGAGAATCCCTGGTCTCTTGATCCAGATTTAGTAGAGGGGACAAATCTGTGTAATCCCCATTCCACTGACTGAGCATGCAGAGTTGCAGCGGTCTGAGATGTAGACGGGCAAACGGCACTATGTCCATTGCCACTACCATTAAGCCGATTACTTCCATACACTGAGCCACCGAAGGGCGAGAAGTAGAATAAAGAACACGGCAGGAATTTAGAAGTTTTGACAACCTGGCCTGTCTAGGAAGGCGAACCTGAGAAACCGATGATGATCTCTGTGTATCGGAATGTGAAGATAAGCATCCTTTAAATCCACGGTAGTCATATACTGACCCTCCTGGATCATAGGACGGATGGTTCGAATAGTCTCCATCTTGAAGGATGGAACTCTGAGAAATTTGTTTAGGATCTTGAGATCTAAGATTGGTCTGAAGGTTCCCTCTTTCTTGGGAACCACAAACAGATTTGAATAGAAGCCTTGCCCCTGTTCCTCCTTTGGAACTGGGTGGATCACTCCCATAACTAGGAGGTCTTGAACACAATGTAAGAATGCCTCTCTCTTTATCTGGTTTGCAGATAATTGTGAGAGATGAAATCTTCCTTTTGGGGAAGAAGCTTTGAATTCCAGAAGGTATCCCTGAGACACAATTTGCAACGCCCAGGGATCCTGGACATCTCTTGCCCAAGCCTGGGCGAAGAGAGAAAGTCTGCCCCCTACTAGATCCGTTACCGGATCGGGGGCTGATCTTTCATGCTGTCTTAGAGGCAGCAGCAGGCTTTTTGGCCTGCTTTCCTTTGTTCCAAACCTGGTTAGGTCTCCAGACCGGCTTGGACTGGGCAAAATTTCCCTCCTGTTTTGTATTAGAGGAAGTTGAAGCTGCACCACTCTTGAAATTTCGAAAGGCATGAAAATTAGGCTGTTTGGTCCTTAATTTGCTGGACCTATCCTGAGGACGGGCATGACCTTTTCCTCCAGTAATATCAGAAATGATCTCCTTCAGCCCAGGCCCGAATAGGGTCTGCCCCTTGAAGGGAATGTTGAGAAGCTTAGACTTTGAAGTAACGTCAGCTGACCAGGATTTAAGCCATAGCGCCCTACGCGCCTGAATAGCAAAACCTGAGTTCTTAGCCGTTAGTTTGGTTAAATGAACAACGGCATCAGAAACAAATGAATTGGCTAGCTTAAGGGCTTTAAGCTTGTCAAGGATATCATCCAATGGGATTTCTACCTGTAGAGCCTCTTCGAGAGACTCAAACCAGAAGGCCACAGCAGCAGTGACGGGGGCAATGCATGCAAGGGGCTGGAGAATAAACCCTTGTTGAATAATTTTTTTTTTTTTTTTTTAAGGAAACTCTCTAATTTTTTGTCCATTGGATCTAGAAAAGCACAACTGTCATCGACAGGGATAGTGGTACGCTTAGCTAGAGTAGAAGCTGCTCCCTCCACCTTAGGGACCGTCTGCCATAAGTCCCGTGTAGCGGCGTCTATAGGAAACATCTTTTTAAAAACAGGAGGGGGAGAGAACGGTACACCTGGTCTATCCCATTCCTTAGTAATTTCAGAAAACCTTTTAGGGATTGGAAAAACATCAGTGTAAGTAGGTACTGCATAGTATTTATCCAATCTACATAATTTCTCTGGGACTACAATAGTGTCACAGTCATCCAGAGCTGCTAAAACCTCCCTGAGCAATACGCGGAGGTGTTCAAGCTTAAATTTAAATGTAGACATATCAGAATCAGAGTGAAGTATCTTCCCTGAATCAGAAAAATCACCCACAGATTGAAGCTCCCCTGCTTCAGCTTCAGTATAATGTGAAGGTGCATCAGACCTAGCTACTAAAGCGTCAGAGAGCTCTGTATTTATTCTAGTCCCAGAGCTGTCTCGCTTTCCTTGCAATCCTGGCAGTTTAGATAATACCTCTGTAAGGGTATGATTCATAACTGCCGCCATGTCTTGCAAGGTATACGCAATGGGCATGCTAGAAGTATTAGGTGTCCCCTGAGCGGGATTTATAGAATCTGACACGTGGGGAGAGTTAGCCGGCATAACGTCCTCCCTGTCAATTTCTTATGGTGATAAATTTTTTAAAGCCAGAATATGGTCTTTATAATTTATAGTGAAATCAGTGCATTTGGTACACATTCTAAGAGGGGGTTCCACAATGGCTTCTAAACATAATGAACAATGAGTTCCCTCTATGTCAGGCATGTTTAAACAGACTAGTAATTAGACCAGCAAGCTTGGAAAACACTTTAATAACTGTGAACAAGCAAAAAATAAAAACGGTACTGTGTCTTTAAGAGAAAAAACAATCATAGAAACTGCTAAAACAGTGAAAAAAGCAGTAAATCTTATGAAATTTTTACAGTGTGTATAATAGGCTAAAAGAGCATTGCACCCACTTGCAAATGGATGATTAACCCCTTAGTTTCAAAAACGGATCAAAAAAACAATATAAACGTTTTTTAAACAGTCACAACAAACTGCCACAGCTCTGCTGTTGCCCTACCTGCCCATACAACGACTTTGGAAGGCACAAAAACCCTTTAGAGAGGTCCTAAATGTTCAGGGGACTCCTTCAGGGAAGCTGGATGTCTCAAGCTGCAAAAACAAAAATAGGCCCCTCCCAACCTGAACTCACAGTGAGAGGGCCTTAAAAAACTATCCCTAGGAAAATCTAGACAGCCATGTGGAAAATCTAGACAGCCATGTGGAAAAAACTAGGCCCCAGAATAAAGTTTTATCACCAATAAGTAAAAAAAACGTTTATACACTTCAAGCAAACGTTAAATTTATTCAGTAATGTGAGTAAATAATAAAAATATTACCCTTTACAGCAAGCATGATACCAGTCGTTATTAAATCACTGTAATCAGGCTTACCTTAAATAAATCCGGTATTGTCAGCATTTTCTAGCATATTCATTTCTCTAGAAAAATGTAAAACTGCACATACCTCAGAGCAGGAGACCCTGCACGCTATTCCCCCAGCTGAAGTTACCCATCTCTTCAGTTATGTGTGAGAACAGCAATGGATCTTAGTTACAACCTGCTAAGATCATCAAAGACCACAGGCAGACTCTTCTTCAACTTTCTGCCTGAGGCTAAAATAGTACAACTCCGGTACCATTTGAAAATAACAAACTTTTGATTGAAGATAAACTACATTAATGCACCACATCTCTCTAGCTACTTCCATTGTCGAGAGCTGCAAGAGAATGACTGGGGGTGGGCAGTTAGGGGAGGAGCTATATAGACAGCTCTGCTGTGGGTGATCCTCTTGCAGCTTCCTGTTGGGAAGGAGAATATCCCACAAGTAATAGATGATCCGTGGACTGGATACACCTTACAAGAGAAAACATAATTTATGGAAGAACTTACCTGCTAAATTCATTTCTTTAATATTGGCAAGAGTCCGTGAGCTAGTGACGTATACAATCCTACCAGGAGGGGCAACGTTTCCTAAACCTCAAAATGCCTATAAATACACCCCTCACCACACCCACAATTCAGTTTAACGAATAGCCAAGTAGTGGGATGATAGAAAAAGGAGTAAAAAGCATCAAAAAAAGGAACTGGAAATAATTGTGCTTCATCCAAAAAAATCATAACCACCATAAAAAGGGTGGGCCTCATGGAATCTTGCCAATATGAAAGAAATGAATTTATCAGGTAAGTTCTTACATAAATTATGTTTTCTTTCATGTAATTGGCAAGAGTCCATGAGCTAGTGACATATGGGATAGTAATACCCAAGATGTGGAAGTCCACAGAAGAGTTACTAGAGAGGGAGGGATAAAAAATAATAACAGACATTTGTCACTGAAAAAATTAAATCCACAACCCAAAAAATAAGTTTTTCTTATAATTGAAAAGAAAAAAACTTAAAACAAAACTTTTCTACCAAAAATTGCTTCCGAAAAGGCAAATACATCTAAACGGTAGAATTTAATAAATGTATGCAAAGAAGACCAAGTTGCTGCTTTGCAAATCTGATCAATTGAAGCTTCATTCTTAAAAGCCCACAAAGTGGAAACTGATCTAGTAGAATGAGCTGTGATTCTCTGAGGCGGGGCCTGACCCAACTCCAAATAAGCCTGGCGAATCAAAAGCTTTAACTAAGATGCCAAGGAAATGGCAGAAGCTTTCGGACCTTTCCTAGAACCAGAAAAGACAACAAATAGACTAGAAGTATTCCTGAAATCTTTAGTAGCTTCAACATAATATTTCAAAGCTCGTACAACATCCAGAGAATGTAAGGATCTCTCCAAAGAATTCTTAGGATTAGGACACAAAGAGGGAACAACAATTTACCTACTAATGTTAGAATTCACAACCTTATGTAGAAATTTAAATGAAGTCCGCAAAACTGCCTTATCAGAAAAGGAGACTCACAAGAAAGAGCAGATAATTCAGAAACTCTTCTAGCAGAAGAGATGGCCAAAAGGAACAACACTTTCCAAGAAAGTAGTTTAATGTCCAAAGAATGCATAGGCTCAAAAGGAGGAGCCTATAAAGCCTTGAAAACCAAATTAAGACTCCAAGGAGGAGAGATTGATTTAATGACAGGCTTGATATGGACCAAAGCCTGTACAAAACAGTGAATATCAGAAGTTTAGCATTCTTTCTGTGAAATAAAACAGAAAGAGCAGAGATTTGTCCCTTCAAGGAACTTGCAGACAAACCTTTATCCAAACCATCCTGAAGAAACTGTAAAACTCTAGGAATTCTAAAAGAATGCCAGGACAATTTCTGAGAAGAACACCATGAAATATAAGTCTTCCAAACTCGATAATAAATCTTCCTAGAGACAGATTTATGAGCCTGTAACATAGTATCAATCACTAAGTCAGAGAAACCTCTATAACTAAGCACTAAGCGTTCAATTTCCATACCTTCAAATTTAATGATTTGAGATCCTGATGGAAAAACGGCCCTTGAGACAGAAGGTCTGGTCTTAAAGGAAGTGGCCAAGGTTGGCAACTGGACATCCAGACAAGATCTGCATACCAGAACCTGTGAGGCCATGCTGGTGCTACCAGAAACACAAACAATTGTTCCATGATGAACTTGGAGATCACTATTGGAAGAAGAACTAGAGGCGGGAAGAAATAAGCAGGTTGGTAAAACCAAGGAACTGCTAACGCATCCACCGACTCCGCCTGAGGATCCCTGGGCCTGGACAGGTACCTAGGAAGTTTCTGGTTTAGAGGCGAAGACATCAGATCTATTTCTGGAAGACCCCACATGTGAACAATCTGAAAAAACACATCTGGATGGAGCGACCACTCCCCCGGATGTAAAGTCTGACGGCTGAGATAATCCGCTTCCCAAATCTCTACACCTGGGATATGTACCGCAGAAATTAGACAAGAGCTGGATTCTGACCAAAAAAGTGTCCGAGATACTTCTTTCATAGCTAGGGGACTGTGAGTCCCACCCTGATGATTGACATATGCCATAGTTGTGCTATATTGTCTGTCTGAAAACAAATGAACGGTTCTCTCTTCAACAGAGGCCAAACCTGAAGAGCCCTGAAAACAGCATGGAGTTCTAAAATATTGATTGGTAACCTCGCCTCTTGAGATTTCCAAACCCCTTGTGCTGTCAGAGATCCCCAGACAGCTCCCCAACCTGAAAGACTTGCATCTGTTGTGATCACAGTCCAGGTTGGACGAACAAAAGAGGCCCCTTGAACTATACAATGGTGATCTAACCACCAAGTCAGAGAGAGTCGAACATTGGGATTTAAGGATATTAATTGTGATATCTTTGTATAATCCCTGCACCATTGATTCAGCATACAAAGCTGGAGAGGTCTCATATGAAAACGAGCAAAGGGGATCGCGTCCGATGCTGCAGTCATGAGACCTAAAATATCCATGCACATAGCTACTGAAGGGAATGATTGAGACTGAAGGTTCCGACAAGCTGAAACCAATTTTATTTGTCTCTTGTCTGTTAGAGACAGAGTCATGGACACTGAATCTATCTGGAAACCTAAAAAGGTGACCCTTGTCTGAGGAGGAATCAAGGAATTCTTTGGTAAATTGATCCTCCAACCATGTCTTTGAAGAAACAACACTAGTTGATTTGTGTGAGATTCTGCAGAATGTAAAGACTGAGCTAGTACCAAGATATCGTCCAAATAAGGAAACACCTCAATACCCTGTTCTCTGATTACAGAGAGTAGGGCACCGAGAACCTTTGAAAAAATCCTTGGAGCTGTCGCTAGGCCAAATGGAAGAGCGACAAATTGGTAATGCTTGTCTAGAAAATAGAATCTCAGAAACCGATAGTGGTCTGGATGAATCGGAATATGAAGATATGCATCCTGTAAGTCTATCGTGGACATATAATGGCCTTGCTGAACAAAAGGCAGAATAGTCCTTATAGTCACCATCTTGAAAGTTGTCACTCTTACAAAACGATTCCAAATTTTCAGATCCAGAACTGACCTGAATAAATTGTCTTTCTTTGGGACAATGAACAGATTTGAATAAAAACCCCTGTTCCTGAAATGGAACTGGTATGATTATCCCTGAAAGCTCCAGATCTGAAACACACTTCTGAAAAGCTTGAACCTTCACTAGATTTGCTGGGACGTGAGAGAGAAAAAAAAATCTTCTCAAAGGAGGTCTTACTCTGAATCCTATTCGATACCCTTGAGAGACAATACTCTGAATCCATTGATTTTGGACAGAATCTGCCCAAATGGCTTGGAATTTTTTTAATCTGCCCCCACCAGCTGAGCTGGAATAAGGGCCGCACCTTCATGCAGACTTGGGGGCTAGCTTTGGTTTCTTAAACAGCTTGGATTTATTCCAACTTGAAGAAGGTTTTCAATTGGAACCAGATTCTTTGGGGGAAGGATTGACTTTCTGTTCCTTATTCTGTCGAAAAGAATGAAAACGATTAGAAGCTTTAGATTTACCCTTAGATCTCTTATCCTGAGGTAAAAAAAACTCCCTTCCCCCCAGTGACAGTCGAAATAATCAAATCCAACTGAGAACCAAACAAATTGTTACCTTGGAAAAAAAGAGATAGTAATCTAGACTTAGATACCATGTCAGCATTCCAATATTTGAGCCACAAAGCTCTTCTAGCTAAAATAGCTAAAGATATAGATTTAACATCAATTTTGATGATACCAAAAATGGCATCACAGATAAAATGATTAGCATGTTGAAGCAAGCGAACAATGCTAGACACATCAGGGTCTGTTTACTGTTGCGTTAAGCTTTCCAACCAAAAAGTTGATACAGCTGCAACATTAGCCATAGAAATGGCAGGCCTGAGAAGATAGCCAGAATATAAATAAGCTTTCCTTAGATAAGATTCAAGTTTATCTAAAGGGTCTTTAAAGGAAGTACCATCTTCCATAGGGATAGTAGTACGTTTGGCAAGAGTAGAAATAGCCCCATCAATTTTGGGGATTTTTTCCCAAAACTCCAATCTAACTGCTGGCCAAGGATACAATTTTTTAAACCTTGAGGAAGGAATAAAAGAAGTACCAGGCCTATTCCATTCCTTTGAAATCATATTAGAGAAGGAACTGGAAAAACAGAATTTAAACATTTACTAGTTTTAGTATCAAAAGGACTAGTTTCCTCAATATCCTAAGTAATCAACACCTCTTTTAACAAAGAACGAATATACTCCATCTTAAAGAGATAAGAAGATTTGTCAGTGTCAATATCTGAGGTAGACCTTTTACGTTTATTAGAGCAGACAAAGCCCTCTGAATCGCATCAGCAATAAAATCTTTTATATTCACAGGGATATCATGTACATTAGATGTTGAAGGAACAACAGGCGTTGTACTAGTACTGATGGATACATTCTCTGCATGTAAAGGCTTATCATGACAACTATTACATACCACAGCTTGAGATATAATCTCCACTAACTTACAACAGATACACTTATCTTTGGTAGAACTGTTATCAGGCAACAGCAATCCAACAGTGGTTTCTGAGACAGAATCAGATCTTGCAAATGTAAGAGAAAAAAACAACATATAAAGCAAAATTATTAATTTCCTTATATGGCAGTTTCAGGAAAGGGAAAAAAAATGCAAACAGCATAGCCCTCTGAGCATAGAAAAAAGGCAAGGGGCAGAAATGAAGTGGGGTTAAAATAAATAAATTATTTGGCACAAAGTATGACGCACAACGCAAAATGAAATTTTTTGGCACTTACAACATCCGGAAATGACGCAACCTTGTACAAGGAAACCTGGCGTCATCTAAGTGATGACGAATTTGCGTCACCGAACGTACCTTCACACCCAAAAAATTCTTGCGCCAAGAATGACGCAATAAATATCAGTATTTTGCGGCCTCGCAAACCTAATTTTGCCCACAAAAATTAATGAAAACAGTCAATTTTGAAGAAAAGACTATACCCCAGGTAAGAAAAAATAACTTCCTAAATATGTTTTTCCCAATTTTGAAAATGATAGTCTGCAAAAGGAAATATACATAAACCTGACTCATGGCAAATATAAGTACAATACATATATTTAGAACTTTACATTAATACATAAAGTGCCAAACCATAGCTGAGAGTGTCTTAAGTAATGAAAACATACTTACTGAAAGACACCCATCCACATATAGCAGATAGCCAAACCAGTACTGAAACGGTTATCAGTAGAGGTAATGAAATATGAGAGTATATCATCGATCTGAAAAAGGAGGTAGGAGATGAATCTCTACGACCAATAAAAGAGAACCTATGAAAAGATTTCCCGCAAGGAAAACCATAGAATTCAATAGGCAATACTCCCTTCACATCCCTCTGACATTCACTGTACCCTGAGAGGAATCAGGCTTCAAAAATGCTGAGAAGCGCATATCAAAGAAGAAAATCAAGCACAAACTTACTTCACCACCTCCATAGGAGGCAAAGTTTGTAAAACTGAATTGTGGGTATGGAGAGGGGTGTATTTATAAGCATTTTGAGGTTTGGGAAACTTTGCCCCTCATGGTAGGATTGTATATCCCATACGTCACTAGCTCATGGACTCTTGCCAATTACATGAAAGAAATTGCAGCTCTATCTGAATCATGAAATGAAAAACGATCTGGGTTGTGTGTCCCCCTAAAAGCAGCACAGATCCCTCAGTAACTGTCAAATTGTGTGGTTACTTACCAAGTAAGACACTGGAGGGTATTTCCTACCAAGGACTTCCACCTCCTCCAGGACACTGTTAAAGACCGACATCATCCTGCGTTCATATTCACTGTCAGCTTGTACAGACCCATTGAGGCTGCATTCCTGGAAACTGTAAAACAAAAACATTGCATTTTACTGTTAGATTAAGTGTGACATTAATCTAGAAAAATATATTATGAACTTTAAAAAGCAGCAAATAAACCTAAAATCTTAAAGATGAGAGTCACGAGCCATCACATGTGGGATTAAAGTCCATTCCTACAGGAGGAGGCAAAACACCCCACATAACAGAGCTTTAAGGAATCATGGGAAAGTTGGAGTGATTAGTCATATATATATGGCCAAGAGAAATGAAAAAAATAAGAAAGTAGGAAAGGAAAAGCAGGGTAAAAGAAGTTCAAACTGGTACTGCACCAATTGTTATGGGAAAACATCATGAAAGAAATAAGTATAAATATAGTTTTTTTCATAAGACGGCGAGAGTCCATAAGCCATCACATGTTGGACCATATACCCAAGCTGTGAAGTCCAAAAGACCACCATGAAATAGGGTGGAAAAAACAGTTAAAGCAATAGTAAACCCAAATATTTTCTTTCATGATTCAGATATCATTTTTTCTTCGTTCTCTTGGTATCTTTATTTGAAAAAGCAGGAATGAAAGCTTTGGAGCCAGCCTACATTTCGCCATCCAATCAGCAAGCGCAACACAGGTTCTCAGCCTAAAATGGGCCAGCTCCAAAGCTTTTATTTCTGCTTTTTCAAATAAAGATAGCAAGAGAACGAAGAAAAAACATAATTTATGTAAGAACTTACCTGATAAATTCATTTCTTTCATATTAGCAAGAGTCCATGAGCTAGTGACGTATGGGATATACATTCCTACCAGGAGGGGCAAAGTTTCCCAAACCTCAAAATGCCTATAAATACACCCCTCACCACACCCACAAATCAGTTTAACGAATAGCCAAGAAGTGGGGTGATAAGAAAAAAGTGCGAAAGCATAAAAAATAAGGAATTGGAATAATTGTGCTTTATACAAAAAAATCATAACCACCACAAAAAAAGGGTGGGCCTCATGGACTCTTGCTAATATGAAAGAAATGAATTTATCAGGTAAGTTCTTACATAAATTATGTTTTCTTTCATGTAATTAGCAAGAGTCCATGAGCTAGTGACGTATGGGATAATAAATACCCAAGATGTGGAACTTCCACGCAAGAGTCACTAGAGAGGGAGGGATAAAATAAAGACAGCCAATTCCACTGAAAAAATAATCCACAACCCAAAATAAAGTTTTAATCTTATAATGAAAAAAAATGAAATTATAAGCAGAAGAATCAAACTGAAACCGCTGCCTGAAGTACTTTTCTACCAAAAACTGCTTCAGAAGAAGAAAACACATCAAAATGGTAGAATTTAGTAAAAGTATGCAAAGAAGACCAAGTGGCTGCTTTGCAAATCTGATCAACCGAAGCTTCATTCCTAAACGCCCAGGAAGTAGAAACTGACCTAGTAGAATGAGCTGAAATCCTTTGAGGCGGAGTTTTACCCGACTCGACATAAGCATGATGAATCAAAGATTTTAACCAAGATGCCAAAGAAATGGAAGAGGCCTTCTGACCTTTCCTGGAACCGGAAAAGATAACAAATAGACTAGAAGTCTTTCGGAAACCTTTAGTAGCTTCAACATAATATTTCAAAGCTCTAACTACATCCAAAGAATGCAACAATCTTTCCTTAGAATTCTTAGGATTAGGACATAATGAAGGAACCACAATTTCTCTACTAATGTTGTTAGAGTTCACAACTTTAGGTAAAAATTTAAATGAAGTTCGCAACACCGCCTTATCCTGATGAAAAATCAGAAAAGGAGATTCACAAGAAAGAGCAGATAACTCTGAAACTCTTCTAGCAGAAGAGATGGCCAAAAGGAACAGTACTTTCCAAGAAAGTAATTTAATGTCCAGAGAATGCATAGGTTCAAACGGAGGAGCTTGTAAAGCCCCCAGAACCAAATTCAAACTCCAAGGAGGAGAGATTGACTTAATGACAGGTTTGATACGAACCAAAGCCTGAACAAAACAATGAATATCAGGAAGATTAGCAATCTTTCTGTGAAACAACACAGAAAGAGCAGAAATTTGTCCTTTCAAAGAACTTGCCGACAAACTTTTATCCAGACCATCCTGAAGAAATTGTAAAATTCTAGGAATTCTAAAAGAATGCCAAGAAAAATGATGAGAAGAGCACCAAGAGATGTAAGTCTTCCAGACTCGATAATATATCTTCCTAGATACAGTTTTACGAGCTTGTAACATAGTATTAATTACATAGTCAGAGAAACCTCTATGACTGAGAATCAAGCGTTCAATCTCCATACCTTCAAATTTAAGGATTTGAGATCCTGATGGAAAAAAGGACCTTGCGATAGAAGGTCTGGTCTTAACGGAAGAGTCCATGGTTGACAAGTAGCCATCTGAACAAGATCCGCATACCAAAACCTGTGAGGCCATGCTGGAGCTACCAGCAGAACAAATGAACGCTCCTTTAGAATCTTGGAAATCACTCTTGGAAGAAGAACTAGAGGCGGAAAGATATAGGCAGGATGATACTTCCAAGGAAGAGACAATGCATCCACTGCTTCCGCCTGAGGATCCCTGGATCTGGACAGATACCTGGGAAGCTTCTTGTTTAGATGAGAAGCCATCAGATCTATTTCTGGAAGTCCCCAGAATTGAACAATCTGAAGAAATACTTCTGGGTGAAGAGACCATTCGCCCGGATGTAATGTTTGGCGACTGAGATAATCCGCTTCCCAATTGTCTATACCTGGGATGTGAACCGCAGAAATTAGACAGGAGCTGGATTCCGCCCATACAAGTATTCGAGATACTTCTTTCATTGCCAGAGGACTGTGAGTCCCTCCTTGATGATTGACATATGCCACGGTTGTGACATTGTCCGTCTGAAAACAAATGAACGACTCTCTCTTTAGAAGAGGCCACGACTGAAGAGCTCTGAAAATCGCACGGAGTTCCAAAATGTTGATTGGTAATCTCGCCTCCTGAGATTCCCAAACCCCCTGTGCTGTCAGAGACCCCCATACAGCTCCCCAACCTGTCAGACTTGCATCTGTTGAGATCACAGTCCAGGTTGGAGGAAAAAAAGAAGCCCCCTGAACTAAACGATGGTGGTCTGTCCACCACGTCAGAGAGTGTCGTACATTCGGTTTTAAAGATATTAATTGAGATATCTTTGTATAATCCCTGCACCACTGGTTCAGCATACAGAGCTGAAGAGGTCGCATGTGAAAACGAGCAAAGGGGATCGCGTCCGATGCAGCAGTCATAAGACCTAGAATTTCAATGCATAAGGCTACCGAAGGGAATGATTGAGACTGAAGGTTTCGACAAGCTGAAACCAATTTCAGACGTCTCTTGTCCGTCAGAGACAGAGTCATGGACACTGAATCTATCTGGAAACCTAAAAAGGTTACCCTTGTCTGAGGAATCAACGAACTCTTTGGTAAATTGATCCTCCAACCATGTTCTTGAAGAAACAACACAAGTCGATTCGTATGAGATTCTGCTAAATGTGAAGTCTGAGCAAGTACCAAGATATCGTCCAAATAAGGAAATACCACAATACCCTGTTCTCTTATTACAGATAGTAGGGCACCGAGAACCTTTGAAAAAATCCTTGGAGCTGTTGCTAGGCCAAACGGCAGAGCCACAAACTGGTAATGCTTGTCTAGAAAAGAGAATCTCAGAAACTGAAAGTGATCTGGATGAATCGGAATATGCAGATATGCATCCTGTAAATCTATTGTGGACATATAATGCCCTTGCTGAACAAAAGGCAGAATAGTCCTTATAGTTACCATTTTGAATGTAGGTATTCTTACATAACGATTCAATATCTTTAAATCCAGTACTGGTCTGAAGGAATTCTCCTTCTTTGGTACAATGAATAGATTTGAATAGAACCCCAGACCTTGTTCCAGAACTGGAACAGGCACAATTACTCCAGCCAACTCTAGATCTGAAACACATTTCAGAAACGCTTGAGCCTTCACTGGATTTATTGGAACGCAAGAAAGAAAAAATCTTCTTGCAGGAGGCCTTATCTTGAAACCTATTCTGTACCCTTGAGAAACAATGTTCTGAATCCAAAGACTGTGAATCGAATTGATCCAAATTTCTTTGAAAAATCGTAATCTGCCCCCTACCAGCTGCGCTGGAATGAGGGCCGCACCTTCATGTGGACTTGGAAGCTGACTTTGGCTTTCTAAAAGGCTTGGATTTATTCCAGACTGGAGATGGTTTCCAAACTGATACCGTTCCTGTAGGGGAAGGATCAGGCTTTTGTTCCTTACTGTGACGAAAGGAACGAAAACGATTAGCAGCCCTATATTTACCTTTGGATTTTTTATCCTGTGGTAAAAAAGTTCCTTTCCCCCCAGTAACAGTTGAAATAATAGAATCCAACTGTGAACCAAACAATTTATTACCTTGGAAAGAAAGGGAAAGCAAAGTTGACTTAGAAGACATATCAGCATTCCAAGTTTTAAGCCATAAAGCTCTTCTAGCTAAAATAGCTAAAGACATATACCTGACATCAACCCTAATGATGTCAAAGATGGCATCACAAATAAAGTTATTAGCATGTTGAAGAAGATTAACAATGCTATGAGTATTATGATCTGTTACTTGTTGTGCTAAAGCCTCCAACCAGAAAGTTGAAGCTGCAGCAACATCCGCCAAAGATATAGAAGGCCTAAAAAGATTACCTGAACATAAATAAGCTTTTCTTAGAAAGGATTCAATTTTCCTATCTAAAGGATCCTTAAAGGAAGTACTATCTGCCGTAGGAATAGTAGTACGTTTAGCAAGAGTAGAGATAGCCCCATCAACCTTAGGGATTTTGTCCCAAAAACTCTAATCTATCAGATGGCACAGGATATAATTTCTTAAACCGTTTAGAAGGAGTAAATGAATTACCCAGATTATTCCATTCCCTGGAAATTACTTCAGAAATAGCATCAGGGACGGGAAAAACCTCCGGAATAACTACAGGAGGTTTAAAACCGTATTTAAACGTTTAGATTTAGTATCATGAGGACCAGATTCCTCTATTTCTAATGCAATTAAGACTTCTTTAAGAACGAATAAATTCCATTTTAAATAAATATGAAGATTTATCAGTGTCAATCTCTGAAACAGAATCCTCTGAACCAGACAAATCATCATCAGAAACAGAATCAGAATGATGATGTTCATTTAAAAATTCATCTGGAAAGTGAGAAGTTTTAAAAGACCTTTTACGTTTACTGGAAGGGGGAATAACAGACATAGCCTTCCTAATAGATTTAGAAACAAAATCTCTTATATTAACAGGAACACCCTGAGTATTAGATGTTGACTGAACAGCAACAGGTAATGGGACATTACTAAAGGAAATATTATCTGCATTAGCAAGTTTATCATGACATTCATCACAAACAACAGCCGGGGGGACAGTTACCACAAGTTTACAGCAAATACACTTAACTTTGGTAGATCCAGCATCAGGCAGCGATTTTCCAGAAGTAGCTTCTGATTCAGGGTCAATCTGAGACATCTTGCAATATGTAATAGAAAAAACAACATATAAAGCAAAATTTATCAAATTCCTTAAATGACAGTTTCAGGAATGGGAAAAAAAATGCCAATGAACAAGCTTCTAGACAAATAATGTGGAGACAAAAAATTACACTCATATTTTTTAGCGCCAAAAAAGACGCCCACATTATTTGGCACCTAAATGCTTTGGCGCCAAAAATGACGCCACATCCGGTGACGCCGACTTTTTTGGCGCGAAAAACGTCAAAAACATGACGCAACTTCCGGCGACAAGTATGACGCCGGAAATGACAAAGAAAATTTTTGCGCCAAAAAAGTCTGCGCCAAGAATGACGCAATAAAATGAAGCATTTTCAGCCCCCGCGAGCCTAACAGCCCACAGGGAAAAAAGTCAATTTTTAAGGTAAGAAAAAATGTTTTAATTCATATGCATTATCCCAATAATGAAACTGACTGTCTGAAATAAGGTATATTGAACATCCTGAATCAAGGCAAATAAATGTTTAAACACATATATTTAGAACTTTATATAAAAGTGCCCAACTATAGCTTAGAGTGTCACAAAAAATAAGGCTTACTTACCCCAGGACACTCATCTACATGTAGTAGAAAGCCAAACCAGTACTGAAATGAGAATCAGTAGAGGTAATGGTATATAAGAGTATATCGTCGATCTGAAAAGGGAGGTAAGAGATGAATCTCTACGACCGATAACAGAGAACCTATGAAATAGATCCAGTAGAAGGAGACCATTGAATTCAAATAGGCAATACTCTCTTCACATCCCTCTGACATTCACTGCACTCTGAGAGGAAAACCGGGCTCCAGCCTGCTGCGAAGCGCATATTAACGTAGAATCTAGCACAAACTTACTTCACCACCTCCATGGGAGGCAAAGTTTGTAAAACTGATTTGTGGGTGTGGTGAGGGGTGTATTTATAGGCATTTTGAGGTTTGGGAAACTTTGCCCCTCCTGGTAGGAATGTATATCCCATACGTCACTAGCTCATGGACTCTTGCTAATTACATGAAAGAAATTGATAATAGGAGTAAATTAGAAAGTTTTCTTAAAATTGAATGCTCTATCTGAATCATGAAAGAAAATATTTGGGTTCACTATCCCTTTAAGGCAGGGAGAAGTAAGAACTTTCCTACCAAAAGCAGCTTTAAAAGAGGCAAACGTGTCAAAATGGTAGAATTTGGTAAAGGTATGGAAAGATGACCAAGTAGCTGCCTTGAAAATCTATTTAATGGAATCTTCATTTCTAAAAGCCCAAGAGTTTGCAACTCCTCTGGTAGAATGAGCAGTAATTTTTTCAGGGGAAGACTTCCCCGCTACTATTAATGCTACACAAATCAAAGCTTTAAAGGGACACTGTACCCAAATTTTTTCTTTCATGATTCAGATAGAGCATGACATTTTAAGCAACTTTCTAATTTACTCCTATTATCAAATTTTCTTTATTCTCTTGGTATCTTAATTTTAAATGCAAAAATGTAAGTTTAGATGCCGGCCCATTTTTGGTGAACAACCTGGGTTGTCCTTGCTGATTGGTGGATAAATTCATCCACCAATAAAAAAGTGCTGTCCAGAGTCCTGAACCCCAAAAAAAAGCTTGATGCCTTCTTTTTCAAATAAAGATAGCAAGAAAACGAAGAAAAATTTATAATAGGAGTAAATTAGAAAGTTGCTTAAAATTGCATGCTCTATCTGAGTTACAAAAGAAAAAAATTGGGTTCAGTGTCCCTTTAAGCCAAGCTGCCAAGGTGATTGCAGTAGCTCTCTTTCCCTTGCTGGGACTTGAGAAATGGATAAACAAGGAAGAATAATTTCTGAATTCTGTAGTGGCTTGACAATAAAAATTTGAATAATAAAGTAATATTTCTTTCATGATTGATGTTTTCAGAATAAACAACCATAGAAAGGAAAGAGTAGCTTGTTCTTGAAAACTGCTTTATCCTGATGTAAAACCAGATAAGGAGGATCACAAGACTTTATTTATCAGAGGGAAAATGGAACATGTTTTTGAATTTGGTGGAGGTGACAAAAGGGAATGCCTGGTTTGTTTTATTCCTTGCTAATCAGTTCAGAAATAGCATCAGGAACTGGGAAGGTAGATGGCTTCTTTGCGGCTGCCTTAAAGAACTTAATTTATTTTTTTTAACCCAATTTTTTTTTTTGTGATTCAGTTAGGGCATGCAATTTTAAGCAACTTTCTAATTTACTCCTATTATCAATTTTTCTTTGTTCTCTTGCTATCTTTATTTGAAAAAGAAGGCATCAAAGCCCTTTTTTTAGTTCAGAACTCTGGATAGCACTTTTTTATTGGTGGATTAATTTATCTACCAATCAGCAAGGACAACCAAGGTTGTTCACAAAAAATGGGCCGGCATCTAAACTTACATTCTTGCATTTCAAATAAAGATACCAAGAGAATGAAGAAAATTTGATAATAGGAGTAAATTAGAAAGTTGCTTAAAATTGCATGCTCTATCTGAATCGCAAAAGAAGAAAAAAATGGGTTCAGTGTCCCTTTAAAAACAGAATTTATGTTTACCTGATAAATTTCTTTCTCCAACGGTGTGTCCGGTCCACGGCGTCATCCTTACTTGTGGGATATTCTCTTCCCCAACAGGAAATGGCAAAGAGCCCAGCAAAGCTGGTCACATGATCCCTCCTAGGCCCCGCCTACCCCAGTCATTCGACCGACGTTAAGGAGGAATAATAGCATAGGAGAAACCATATGGTACCGTGGTGACTGTAGTTAAAGAAAATAAATTATCAGACCTGATTAAAAAACCAGGGCGGGCCGTGGACCGGACACACCGTTGGAGAAAGAAATTTATCAGGTAAACATAAATTCTGTTTTCTCCAACATAGGTGTGTCCGGTCCACGGCGTCATCCTTACTTGTGGGAACCAATACCAAAGCTTTAGGACACGGATGAAGGGAGGGAGCAAATCAGGTCACCTAAATGGAAGGCACCACGGCTTGCAAAACCTTTCTCCCAAAAATAGCCTCAGAAGAAGCAAAAGTATCAAACTTGTAAAATTTGGTAAAAGTGTGCAGTGAAGACCAAGTCGCTGCCCTACATATCTGATCAACAGAAGCCTCGTTCTTGAAGGCCCATGTGGAAGCCACAGCCCTAGTGGAATGAGCCGTGATTCTTTCGGGAGGCTGCCGTCCGGCAGTCTCGTAAGCCAATCTGATGATGCTTTTAATCCAAAAAGAGAGAGAGGTAGAAGTTGCTTTTTGACCTCTCCTTTTACCTGAATAAACAACAAACAGGGAAGATGTTTGTCTAAAATCCTTTGTAGCATCTAAATAGAATTTTAGAGCGCGAACAACATCCAAATTGTGCAACAAGCGTTCCTTCTTTGAAACTGGTTTCGGACACAGAGAAGGTACGATAATCTCCTGGTTAATGTTTTTGTTAGAAACAACTTTTGGAAGAAAACCAGGTTTAGTACGTAAAACCACCTTATCTGCATGGAACACCAGATAAGGATGAGAACACTGCAGAGCAGATAATTCTGAAACTCTTCTAGCAGAAGAAATTGCAACTAAAAACAAAACTTTCCAAGATAATAACTTAATATCAACGGAATGTAAGGGTTCAAACGGAACCCCCTGAAGAACTGAAAGAACTAAATTGAGACTCCAAGGAGGAGTCAAAGGTTTGTAAACAGGCTTGATTCTAACCAGAGCCTGAACAAAGGCTTGAACATCTGGCACAGCTGCCAGTTTTTTGTGAAGTAACACCGACAAGGCAGAAATCTGTCCCTTCAGGGAACTTGCCGATAATCCTTTTTCCAATCCTTCTTGAAGGAAGGATAGAATCCTAGGAATCTTAACCTTGTCCCAAGGGAATCCTTTAGATTCACACCAACAGATATATTTTTTCCAAATTTTGTGGTAAATCTTTCTAGTTACAGGCTTTCTGGCCTGAACAAGAGTATCGATAACAGAATCTGAGAAACCTCGCTTCGATAAAATCAAGCGTTCAATCTCCAAGCAGTCAGCTGGAGTGAAACCAGATTCGGATGTTCGAACGGACCCTGAACAAGAAGGTCTCGTCTCAAAGGTAGCTTCCAAGGTGGAGCCGATGACATATTCACCAGATCTGCATACCAAGTCCTGCGTGGCCACGCAGGAGCTATCAAGATCACCGATGCCCTCTCCTGATTGATCCTGGCTACCAGCCTGGGGATGAGAGGAAACGGCGGGAACACATAAGCTAGTTTGAAGGTCCAAGGTGCTACTAGTGCATCCACTAGAGCCGCCTTGGGATCCCTGGATCTGGACCCGTAGCAAGGAACTTTGAAGTTCTGACGAGAGGCCATCAGATCCATGTCTGGAATGCCCCAAAGTTGAGTGACTTGGGCAAAGATTTCCGGATGGAGTTCCCACTCCCCCGGATGCAATGTCTGACGACTCAGAAAATCCGCTTCCCAATTTTCCACTCCCGGGATGTGGATAGCAGACAGGTGGCAGGAGTGAGACTCCGCCCATAGAATAATCTTGGTCACTTCTTCCATCGCTAGGGAACTCCTTGTTCCCCCCTGATGGTTGATGTACGCAACAGTCGTCATGTTGTCTGATTGAAACCGTATGAACTTGGTCCTCGCTAGCTGAGGCCAAGCCTTGAGAGCATTGAATATCGCTCTCAGTTCCAGAATATTTATCGGTAGAAGCGATTCTTCCCGAGACCAAAGACCCTGAGCTTTCAGGGATCCCCAGACCGCGCCCCAGCCCATCAGACTGGCGTCGGTCGTGACAATGACCCACTCTGGTCTGTGGAATGTCATCCCTCGTGACAGGTTGTCCAGGGACAGCCACCAACGGAGTGAGTCTCTGGTCCTCTGATTTACTTGTATCTTTGGAGACAAGTCTGTATAGTCCCCATTCCACTGACTGAGCATGCACAGTTGTAATGGTCTTAGATGAATGCGCGCAAAAGGAACTATGTCCATTGCCGCTACCATCAACCCGATCACTTCCATGCACTGAGCTACGGAAGGAAGAGGAACGGAATGAAGTATTCGACAAGAGTCCAGAAGCTTTGTCTTTCTGGCCTCTGTTAGAAAAATCCTCATTTCTGAGGAGTCTATAATTGTTCCCAAGAAGGGAACCCTTGTTGACGGGGATAGAGAACTCTTTTCCACGTTCACTTTCCAGCCGTGCGATCTGAGAAAGGCCAGGACGATGTCCGTGTGAGCCTTTGCTCGAGGGAGGGACGACGCTTGAATCAGAATGTCGTCCAGGTAAGGTACTACTGCAATGCCCCTTGGTCTTAGCACAGCTAGAAGGGACCCTAGTACCTTTGTGAAAATCCTTGGTGCAGTGGCTAATCCGAAAGGAAGCGCCACGAACTGGTAATGTTTGTCCAGGAATGCAAACCTTAGGAACCGATGATGTTCCTTGTGGATAGGAATATGTAGATACGCATCCTTTAAATCCACCGTGGTCATGAATTGACCTTCCTGGATGGAAGGAAGGATAGTTCGAATGGTTTCCATCTTGAAAGATGGGACCTTGAGAAATTTGTTTAAGATCTTGAGATCTAGGATTGGTCTGAATGTTCCCTCTTTTTTGGGAACTATGAACAGATTGGAGTAGAACCCCATCCCTTGTTCTCTCAATGGAACAGGATGAATCACTCCCATTTTTAACAGGTCTTCTACACAATGTAAGAACGCCTGTCTTTTTATGTGGTCTGAAGACAACTGAGACCTGTGGAACCTTCCCCTTGGGGGAAGTCCCTTGAATTCCAGAAGATAACCCTGGGAGACTATTTCTAGCGCCCAAGGATCCAGAACATCTCTTGCCCAAGCCTGAGCGAAGAGAGAGAGTCTGCCCCCCACCAGATCCGGTCCCGGATCGGGGGCCGATATTTCATGCTGTCTTGGTAGCAGTGGCAGGTTTCTTTGCCTGCTTTCCCTTGTTCCAGCCTTGCATTGGTCTCCAAGCTGGCTTGGCCTGAGAAGTATTACCCTCTTGCTTAGAGGACGTAGCACCTTGGGCTGGTCCGTTTTTACGAAAGGGACGAAAATTAGGTCTATTTTTTGCCTTGAAAGGCCGATCCTGAGGAAGGGCATGGCCCTTACCCCCAGTGATATCAGAGATAATCTCTTTCAAGTCAGGACCAAACAGCGTTTTCCCCTTGAAAGGAATGTTTAGTAGCTTGTTCTTGGAAGACGCATCAGCCGACCAAGATTTCAACCAAAGCGCTCTGCGCGCCACAATAGCAAACCCAGAATTCTTAGCCGCTAACTTAGCCAATTGCAAAGAGGCGTCTAGAGTGAAAGAATTAGCCAATTTGAGAGCATTGACTCTGTCCATAATCTCCTCATAAGGAGGAGAGTCACTATCGAGCACCTTAATCAGTTCATCAAACCAGAAATATGCGGCTGTAGTGACAGGGACAATGCATGAAATGGGTTGTAGAAGGTAACCCTGCTGAACAAACATCTTTTTAAGCAAACCTTCTAATTTTTTATCCATAGGATCTTTGAAAGCACAACTATCCTCTATGGGAATAGTGGTGCGTTTGTTTAAAGTAGAAACCGCTCCCTCGACCTTGGGGACTGACTGCCATAAGTCCTTTCTGGGGTCGACCATAGGAAACAATTTTTTAAATATGGGGGGAGGGACGAAAGGAATACCGGGCCTTTCCCATTCCTTATTAACAATGTCCGCCACCCGCTTGGGTATAGGAAAAGCTTCTGGGAGCCCCGGCACCTCTAGGAACTTGTCCATTTTACATAGTTTCTCTGGGATGATCAAATTTTCACAATCATCCAGAGTGGATAATACCTCCTTAAGCAAAATGCGGAGATGTTCCAATTTAAAT
Organism: Bombina bombina; assembly: GCF_027579735.1. Taxonomy (NCBI): domain Eukaryota; kingdom Metazoa; phylum Chordata; class Amphibia; order Anura; family Bombinatoridae; genus Bombina; species Bombina bombina. The sequence goes on along the minus strand of NC_069502.1, from coordinate 1,116,283,563 downwards.
TTAAAAGTAATCACATCAGATTCAGCCTGCTGAGAAATGTTCCCTAAATCAGTAATTTCTCCCTCAGACAAAACCTCCCTGGCTCCCTCAGATTGGGTTAGGGGCCCTTCAGAGATATTAATATCAGCGTCGTCATGCTCTTCAGTAACTAAAACAGAGCATCCACGCTTACGCTGACAAGGGTTCATTTTGGCTAAAATGTTTTTGACAGAATTATCCATTACAGCCGTTAATTGTTGCATAGTAAGGAGTATTGGCGCGCTAGATGTACTAGGGGCCTCCTGAGTGGGCAAGACTCGTGTAGACGAAGGAGGGAATGATGCAGTACCATGCTTACTCCCCTCACTTGAGGAATCATCTTGGGCATCATTGTCATTATCACATAAATCACATTTATTTAAATGAATAGGAATTCTGGCTTCCCCACATTCAGAACACAGTCTATCTGGTAGTTCAGACATGTTAAACAGGCATAAACTTGATAAGAAAGTACAAAAAACGTTTTGAAATAAAACCGTTACTGTCACTTTAAATTTTAAACTGAACACACTTTATTACTGCAATTGCGAAAAAACATGAAGGAATTGTTCAAAATTCACCAAACTTTCACCACAGTGTCTTAAAGCCTTGAAAATATTGCACACCAATTTTGGAAGCTTTAACCCTTAAAATAACGGAACCGGAGCCGTTTTAAGCTTTAACCCCTTTACAGTCCCTGGTATCTGCTTTGCTGAGACCCAACCAAACCCAAGGGGAATACGATACCAAATGATGCCTTCAGAAGTCTTTTATAAGTATCAGAGCTCCTCTCACATGCGACTGCATGCCATGCCTCTCAAAAACAAGTGCGCAACACCGGCGCGAAAATGAGACTCTGCCTATGCTTTGGGAAAGCCCCTAAAGAATAAGGTGTCTAAAACAGTGCCAGAATAAATGATTCCTCAAGGCTAAATAAGTGTTAATATCAATCGATTTAGCCCAAAAAATGTCTACAGTCTAAATAAGCCCTTGTGAAGCCCTTATTTACAATCGTAATAAACATGGCTTACCGGATCCCATAGGGAAAATGACAGCTTCCAGCATTACATCGTCTTGTTAGAATGTGTCATACCTCAAGCAGCAAAGGACTGCAAACTGTTCCCCCAACTGAAGTTAATGCTCTCAACAGTCCTGTGTGGAACAGCCATGGATTTTAGTTACGGTTGCTAAAATCATTTTCCTCATACAAACAGAATTCTTCATCTCTTTTCTGTTTCTGAGTAAATAGTACGTACCAGCACTATTTGAAAATAACAAACTCTTGATTGAATAATGAAAAACTACAGTTAAACACTAAAAAACTCTAAGCCATCTCCGTGGAGATGTTGCCTGTACAACGGCAAAGAGAATGACTGGGGTAGGCGGGGCCTAGGAGGGATCATGTGACCAGCTTTGCTGGGCTCTTTGCCATTTCCTGTTGGGGAAGAGAATATCCCACAAGTAAGGATGACGCCGTGGACCGGACACACCTATGTTGGAGAAAACCTTTTTCACACATTGTGTGTCTGCAAGTGGAGCGTCCTCTATATGCAAGACAAGTACAAAAACTTCCTGCAGTTGAGTGTGCATGTGCTCCTTTTTTAAAATTAAAAGACAACAAATATTCCAAGAGCGCCAACTAGAGGCAAAGGAAAATTCTAACAAATTAATCAATAATTATCAAACATTTATTCAACATATAGTTAATAACATGGATCCATGTAACATATATACTAAAATGAGCTAAAAATACATAGTACTAACAAATAAATAATAATTGCTAAAAACACAATATAAGGGTATGTCACCAATTACGGGGATATACAAGGTAAGAGTCGTATAAAATGATCTCTGAGGAGAAGATGATCCAATAAGTCAAATGATTTCTTGGTATAAAATAATGTATATATATATATATATATATATATATATAAAAGATCAAAAAAGTCCAGTGAAGAAATCCAGTGAAAAAATCAAATATAAAAATAAACTGATGATAAAAGAACTTTTGAAAAAACTCTTGGAGAGAATGTGTGAAAAAAGATGTGTGAAAAAATATATATAAAAGTGTAAAAAATATATATAAAAAATATATTTAAAACTTAAAAATGGGGGATCCCCTAAATCAATAGGTGTCAAAAATAAGTGACACAAATAAAAGTGTGTGAAAAAAGATGCTTAAAAATCAAAAGATGAAAAAATAAAACGGTGTATATGTAAAATCCAGGTGAAAAAATATATAGATTGAAAATAATGTATATATAATATAATCCAGGTGAAAGTTTCAGTTATTAAATGTTAATGAATAATCCTCCTTGTGGCTAGATCCATATGAATGATGATAATGAACTCTTTGAGCTAGATGACTTTACTTTTCTTTTCAATATAAACTCTGGTAATCCCTGTAAATTAAAAATATTATTATGATATGGAAGGGGTCTAGAGAAGACTTGGAACATACCTTGAAAGTCATGAATGACAACACCCGCAATCTTAAATTCACACATGAGATGAGCAATAAAACAATTAACTTCTTGGATTTAAAAATCGATATTATTGAAGGGGAATTGGAGACGTCCACTTTCTTCAAGAAAGTGGACTGTAATAATTATATACATATGGAAAGCTGTCATCTCAATAGATGGAAGACGAATATACCAAAAGGTCAATTCCTAAGACTGAAGAAAAACTGCTCCAATCCCAGAAAGTGGGAAGAACAAGCCGCCACTCTTAAAGAAATTTTTTTAGAAAGGGGTTATGAAGAAGAGTCCCTAATCCAAACCATGGAAGAGGTCAGGAAGAAAGACCGGAAAGATCTCCTGGTATATAAACCGAAAAAGACAATCCACTATTCTGATGATAACCCACTCACTATTCCGTTTATAACTGAGTATAGTGAAAATAGACATATTGTGGAGAAAATCAGAGAAGCACTGGTCACTTTTAAAGAATGATGAAATCATAGGAAACAAATTGACAACTCGACCTGTCTTCATATATAGGAAAACTGACAATCTTAAAAATAGACTATCCATAAGTATACCTAAGAGAACACCAAATAAAATAAGGGATGTATTTGGCAAGGAAATTAAAGGATTCTTCCCATGTCTGAGCTGTAAAGCCTGTAAAAGAGGCATCAAAACAAAAGAATTCACCTCTTTCAATTCAAAAGTCAGATATAAGATTAATGATCTTATAAGATGCAGTGATAGAGGAGTTGTCTATTTGATATGGTGCAGCTGTGGACTCCAATACATAGGACAAACGTCCAGACATCTCAAAGATCGTATTAGAGAACACCTACTAAAGATTGAACACGAAAGCACCGAAACAGCCCTCTACAAACACTTCACTAACCACCATCGAGCAAGTCTCAAAGATTTTAATTATATAGGCATAGAACTAGTGACACCAAACTGGAGGGGCGGTGACTATGAGAGATGCTTATTGACTGTAGAATCCAAGTGGGTTTTTTAATATTGATTGTCTTTACCCTAGAGGTTTGAATAATAGAGAAGACCTCTCACACTTAATAAGTACCAAGAATCATTGAATTTAGACATTAGGTGACACTTAGCCAGTCTGCATGTATTTTCATACTAGCTTTTTTAGCCAAGCGTTACTACAATCATCATACACTTGTCTTATTGGGGTTTTGCTTTTAAATTGGTACTATCAAGCCTCTCGAGTACAGTACACATACCCAATTTTAAGTCCTATTTTAAGTCCCATTTTTTAAGCCTAATTTTAGATATGCCCTTATGTCACTATCATCCAGGTATTTTAAGGTAATTTTATGATCCATTGAGCTTTTTCGCCTTTTATGTAGTCTTTTATGTAGTTCCTTGCAGTTACCGTATCTCCGCCATATATCCTAATACTCACTCAAGGATCCATAGGGTGTATATATATATTTTGTTTCCATTCTCATTTTCGGTCTTATTGCTGTATTTTATTAGTTTTAACTAACTCATCGTTCCATTTTATGACCAGATTATTTATCATTACTTTTTATTTCAAAAGGATGTCAATTTTAATAGGAAGTCAATTTTTATTTTAAAAGGATGTCAAGTTTTACCCTATATTTGCATTTGACTAATAATTTCAATTTTATGACATTTTTATATTATATAAAATATGTTTTAAGATTTTTTGTGATTTTGTTATGTATTATAATGTGCTCTTAAAGGCTTATTAATGCACACATTTATATTTATATAACATTTTTAATAATATTTCTAATAATTTTTAATTTTTATTATCATTCCTAATAACCTTTGAGTCCTACTAAAATGTTATTGCTCATCATACCACCAATGTATCTTGTACATTCAAGTTGTACTTGTTAGATACGTTTGTATGTCACCTTCTAACTTTCTATATTGCACAATACCCCTATAATAGATATCGCTATATGCGAAAAACCGCTATGGTAATACCGAAACCGGAAGTATGCAAAAACCGGAAGTAAACAAACATGACGTCACTTCCGGTCCGACGCTCATGCGTGTAGAAACGGAGCGATCGGCAACAAACATTACCAATGAATTAGTCATTAACGTGACAGAACCCCTTACTTATTCCAAGAAATGGACCAATATAGAGCCACAACTATTAACAAAAGGGCAAAGAAGAAAAAATATTATTCACAAAAAACGGAAGCATTATAGTAAGAGTACTTCCGGGTCACTTTTGGCGCCAAATTCTCTTCTTTTGCCGCCAAAACTACGATAATTCATAGGTTTGTGACACATATAAATAGAGCCACCAGCACTCACCCCTAGATAGTCTTGAAAAAGGCCTGTTAAAGAGGCCGAAACGCGTTGACATTTTGGTGAGCATTATTTCCTGCTTTTTGAAACTTTATTGCACTATGTTATTTTTTTAATTTACAGGGATTACCAGAGTTTATTATTTTATTATTTTTTTATTTTTTTAATTTACAGGGATTACCAGAGTTTATATTGAAAAGAAAAGTAAAGTCATCTAGCTCAAAGAGTTCATTATCATCATTCATATGGATCTAGCCACAAGGAGGATTATTCATTAACATTTAATAACTGAAACTTTCACCTGGATTATATTATATATACACTATTTTCAATCTATATATTTTTTCACCTGGATTTTACATATACACCGTTTTATTTTTTCATCTTTTGATTTTTAAGCATCTTTTTTCACACACTTTTATTTGTGTCACTTATTTTTGACACCTATTGATTTAGGGGATCCCCCATTTTTAAGTTTTAAATATATTTTTTATATATATTTTTTACACTTTTATATATATTTTTTCACACATCTTTTTTCACACATTCTCTCCAAGAGTTTTTTTAAAAGTTCTTTTATCATCAGTTTATTTTTATATTTGATTTTTTCACTGGATTTCTTCACTGGATTTATTCACTGGACTTTTTTGATCTTTTATATATATATACATTATTTTATACCAAGAAATCATTTGACTTATTGGACCATCTTCTCCTCAGAGATCATTTTATACGACTCTTACCTTGTATATCCCCGTAATTGGTGACATACCCTTATATTGTGTTTTTAGCAATTATTATTTATTTGTTAGTACTATGTATTTTTAGCTCATTTTAGTATATATGTTACATGGATCCATGTTATTAACTATATGTTGAATAAATGTTTGATAATTATTGATTCATTTGTTAGAATTTTCCTTTGCCTCTAGTTGGCGCTCTTGGAATATTTGTTGTTTTTTTCGTGTTCTCATTAGGGTAAGCTAGATACCCTTTATCCAGGAGCTATAAGGAACTAGGTTGAGCGCTGTTAGATATTTTGTACTTTAAAATTAAAAGACGCGTTTTCGGCTACTTAATCTGCGAAGGGTTATCTTCTGTCCTCTGCATGCGTTTCTGTTTAACTGGTGGAGGCACGAAAGCCGTCAGTTGTGAAATTGCAGAGTGAATGTACAGTTTTAGTTAGGAAGCAGGTTTATATAACTGTCCAGGGGATAACCCTGGTAGGTAACAAATAACTGAGTACTGCATGACCCTGTTTAGCAACAGACAAAATCTCATCACATAGGTTACAAAGCTGAGTAGGGAGACACACCAACACTTATTAAATAGCAAATACATATGAGAAGAGGTTAAATTGTCAGTAGAGTGCTCTTTTAAGAATCAATGTAATGTCTTAAGACTTTAGCTGCACCAGTTTGCTCGATAATGATTTAGAATAATAAGGACAGGCAAGTATCTAAAATTAGATAGCACATAAATACAGTATAATAGGCACAGAAGGAGTTAACAGTGGAACACACAAATATTGACACAGTGCAAGACTGAAGTCCCTGTGAGGGACTCAGAAAAAAATGTATACTGTCTCTTTGAGAGAAAAACATCTGTAAGTGAAAGGAGAAAAACAACAACACCGTTTTGAGGATAATAACCAGAGCTCTGGAATGTGCTAAAACTATATGTAGTGTTATCTGGTGTATGTAACTATGTCCCCAGGCTTTGTGAATCGTTTGTAGATGTACATGCTAATAGCCTGAGGGCTATGTGAGTGCAAGTTTCTACTTACCTGTTAGCACTCACTGCTTCCAGTAGAAAAGTTCATCCTGTGTAGTATGCACTAACACATGATCTAAGGATCTGACGCACCAACTACAAGACTAGGCAGCAGGACAAGTCCCAGTGACACCTGTGGCAGGCAAGTGACAAACTCTTGTGGGAGAATTACTCTCACTAATGGTATGGGAATCCCTTTTTAAATCAACGTGTAGATCAGCACTTCAGGTTTCACCATCACTCCTTGCAAGAAGCAAAAATGTATCTAAGTATTCGTTGGGAAAGTGGGAGGTGTTTTGCCTACTCCTGTTGGGCTGGACTTATAGAATAAATTAACTGCACTCTCAGGATTTTAGATGCAAGCGGTGTCAAATTCATTGACATTTCGGGGATTATGTTATCTCCTTTATCAAAATACATAAAACTGTGAAAACATACAATATATAGGGTCCAAAACAGTGATTCAACCAAACATACCCACTTCATATTGTGGCACCAAATTCCGTGTTGTGAAATGCAAACTAAGTGTTACAGAATTACGCTAAACCGGAAGTGACAATATTATCATTTCCTGTAGTGTAATAAAAAAAAAAAGTAAAAATTATGCATATCGAAACAAGATTGCAAGGTTTGCATAACCCCAAACAATATACAATCACATCTGTTAAATATAAACCATGAGTGACTCATATAACTATGTCATCGTATATGTGTAGTGTTGTCATGGAAACCATGACTTTAAGTAAATAACAACCATAGTCATGGAAACTATGGTTTTCACTTAGTGTTATAGTATACACCTTGTGTCAAACACTGTTACAATAAACCATGTAACAACTTAAAGAATATTTACATAAAGTAACATCTCTTGACGTTCAAGTAAACTCAGAGGAAACTATAAGATGAGGTCTGCAAAGATTGGGTTATAGCACAAAGAGATGCCCAGGCGGTGTGTGGTCCAAGATCTATCAAGTCCCCAAAAACCCACCACCAAAAAGATGGCCTGGGAGGATAAGTAAACCCAAACAGCCTCACTCATCCTCTCATCTCCGGGGGCAATTCCCTCTGCATGTCTAGCCCCCAGGTATGTAGCAGATTGTCTTTTCTTTTAAAATAAGCAATTTAAAGTCTGGTATTGAATTGAGTCCTCCTGGGCTTATAGTGCCCAGTCTGTATATCTACTGTGCTTCCCATACAAGTAAAATCTTGTCTCTATCTCCAATTCTGTCCAGTTTAGGAACATGGTCAATAAGAAAAGATCTGATTGAGGGCACTGGATTAGACATCTCGACACAGTGGCATGCAACAGGCTGATAAAATTATCTATTTTCTAATGCCTGACTTATTGCGAGTCTATGATTGGCCATGTATTCTTTGAGCGTGCCTTTAGCTTTACCAACTTAATATTTGGCACACAGGCAAATCAGAAGTTAAACCACATGTTTAGTACTGCATTCAAGTGAAAAGCAGATTTTATAAATACTATTGTTATGAGGAAGATGGATTGTCTTGGTGGTAATGAGGCTATTACAAGTTGTATAACCTAAACATTTGAAGCAACCCTTTATATTACATTTGAACTGCAGTTGATACTAATTTTTAGAGTCAGATTTCACCCACAGATTGTGTAAATTGGTGCTTCTCCTTGTCTTGTTTGCCACTATATGTCTAACTCCTAGAAGTGTTTATTATATAGATAAAATAACACCCCAGGCTTTATCCCATATGTTAATGACCAGGATATGGCCAGTAAATGGTGGGTACATACATATGCCAATCCTGATTGGCTCGCCAGTCTTATTCTGCAGGAATAATAAAGTCTCACTTTACCTGCAAGCTCAACCTATTGCAATAGGCTGTGGTTTCAAAGCACAAAACAGCTATTTCATATACACAAATAAATCTGAAAATGAAATTCCTGATACATTTTATACTCTGCAGCTGCTATAAGAGGTCATTAGAAATACATTGAGAAAAACTATTTTACAGTATACTGTTCTTTTAAATTCAAAAGCTAAAGTCCATTTTCAATCATTTACTCTATTTGGTTTAAACACATTTACAATGGGGTTTTAAGATATGAATTAATTACCGTCATTTTAGCATCAATAGAATGTTTTTTAACAATCTGATTAAAAACTTTTGCTCTCAAAAGTGTCTGAAATATAGATATATAAAATTTAAAAGTCTGCTGTATTTTTTTGTTTACAACATGAATCTAAATTTTCTAAACAAAAACTTAACACAGGCACCACTTAATATATAAATATAATTTTGGGAAAATTAATATTTTTGGTGTAGTGTTTATGTTATTGGTGTTTTTTGTTTTTTTTTATTAAAAGGGACAGTAAAGTCAATGGATTAGATAGAGTGGCATTTTAAACAACTTTCCAATTTACTTCCGTTACCAATTTTGCTTAGTTCTCTTGGTATCCTTTGTTAAAAAAGTAATGCAGATGAGCTCAGGAGCATTCATGTGTCTTTTGCCATCTGGCAATAGCGTTTGCAACTATGTATAACTTTGCTATAAACATTCTTGCAAACACAGTTACCATAGGATGCTACATACACAACTATGTATATCACTTTTAAACATTCTTGCAAACACTGTTGCCTGATGGCTGAGAACACGTGAACACTCCTCAGCTCATCTAGGATTACTCTTTAACAAAGGATATCAAATGAACTAGGCAAAATTGATAAGTAAACTGCATTAACCTAGGATATCAAATGAACTAAGCAAAATTGATAAAGAAGTAAACTGCATGCTCTACCTGAATTATGAACGTTTAATTGATTTTACAGTCCCTTTAAAATGACAATTAGTAACAAGACAGCACCAAATTCACAAAGTCCAAACAGTGTGCACGTTACATAGGGTTGTCTGCTTACCCCAAAATTATAAAGTGGAAAAGAAGAAAAATGTGCATTAGCATCACTCTGTAAAAGTGCAATAAGTCTCTTTATAATGGTGTCACTCCAAAATGTTGTAAACCGACATCTCTAAGCAGACGGTTTGCAGACATTTTTCTTTTATTAAATGAAGAGTTGATGTGTTTAGGTTTGTACTGACACGGGCTGATTCTGCTGAACTAGAACATTAACTCTGTCTCCTGCTCTTGTATTTCTCGCTAAAGACAACAATTAGTGCATTTGAAAAGTATTTGTAAATAAATGTGATTAACCCTCGGTAGTAAATGTAACATGTCAGTAAAGGAACTCATTATTTCTGTCCAGCAGTGCTCACACATAATCTTGTGTCATTTTCCAAAGTGGGAACAGGTTTGCTTAGGGTGACACGATTTCAACAACCATGACTGTACGTGGTTCTGGTTTGCTGATAAAGGGATATGAAACCCAAATTGTTTCTTTTATGATTCCGATAGATCGTGCTAGTTTAAACAACTTTACAATTTACTTCTATTAATGCCAAGAGAACAAAGCAAATGTAATGTTTGTTGAAGGATTCAGCAATGCACTACTGGGAATTAGCTGAACACATCAGGTGACCCAATGAAGAGAGGCATATATGTCCAACCACCAATTAGCAGCTAGCTCCCAGTAATGCATTACTGCTACTGAGCCTACCTAGGGTTTTTTTTTCTTTTCAAAAAAGAATACCAATAGAACAAAGCAAAATAAATACAAATTTCAGGAGCCCAATATATAGACTTACCTACACGATTCTGGATCCAAAATTAGAGCTTCAATAGTATATGAAATTAGAAGACAGCTCTGTTGTTGCCTGGTCAGTTCTTAAAGTTAAGGCATGAAAACGTAATAAAGAATGATCATAAAGACAACATTTATAAATGGTGCAACGGTTTAAGATGAATAAACTTTATAGCATTGTTTGTCATTGGTCAGTTGAAAAGGCACAAAATCTTGAATTCAGGGGCAAATAAAATACCATACTATTTTATTGCAAAAGCTTCAAAGACTACTATAAATTAAGAAGCAAGTCGGATTTAATTAACTAATGAATTAATTTAATTAATTCATGATTACTGATATAAGGTCAGATAGAAACTTAAACATTCATGGTTAATGAGACTTTACGCAAATATCATTGTTTAAACAAATCAATCAATGAGTCATTTACTGTCCGATATATTGCAAATCAAATTGCCTAATTGTGGCTTAACTTAAAGGGGCGTGAAAGCCAAACATTTTTTTTATTACTTAGGTAGAACATACAATTTTAAACAACTTTCCAGTTTACTTTTATTATCAAATTTGCTTCATTCTCTTGGTATCATTTGCTGCTCCTGAGCTTAACTAGATAAATCTTTCAGCAAAGGAAAATGAAGCAAATTAAATAATAGAAGTAAATTGGAAAGTTGATTAAAATTGTATGCTCTGGGAAGAGGATCTAGGGGTCCAATTGGAGAAGCAAAAAACATAAATTATGCTTACCTGATAATTTTATTTCCATCGAGGGGGCGAAAGTCCACAGCTTAATTCATTACTTGTTGGAAATAAGAACCTGGCCACCAGGAGGAGGCAAAGACACACCAGCCAAAGGCTTAAATACCTCCCCCACTTCCCTCATCCCCCAGTCATTTTGAAGAGGGAACAAGGAACAGTAGGAGAAATATCAGGGTATAAATGGTGCCAGAAGAACAAAAACTAAATTTAGGTCCGCCCACCGGAGCAACGGGCGGGAGCCGTGGACTCTCCTCCCCTCGATAGAAATAAAATTTATCAGCTAAGCATAATTTACGTTTTCCATCTAAAGGGGAGGAGAGTCCACTGCTTCATTCATTACTTGTGGGAACAAATACCCAAGCTCTAGAGGACACTGAATGAAAAACGGGAGGGCAAAAAAAGGCGGACCCTAATCTGAGGGCACCACAGCCTGTAAAACCTTTCTCCCAAAAACTGCTTCTGCCGGTGCAAAAACATAAAATTTGTAAAACTTTGTAAAGGTATGCAAGGAGGACCAGGTAGCTGCCTTACAAATCTGCTCCATAGAGGCCTCATTCTTGAAGGCCCAAGAGGAAGCCACAGCTCTAGTCAAATGAGCCGTGATCCTCTGAGGAGGCTTATGTCCCGCTGTCTCATAGGCTAAGCGAATCATGCTCCTCAACCAAAAGGACAAAGAAGTTGAAGAGGCTTTTTGCCCCTTGCACTTCCCTGCATACACCACAAAAAGAGATGTAGATTGCATGAAATCCTTTGTAGTCTGAAGATAAAACTTCAAGGTTCGAACCACGTCCAAATTATGAAGTAACCTCTCCTTAGGAGAAGAGGGATTAGGACACAAAGAAGGAACTACTATTTCCTGATTGATGTAACGGTTAGACACAACTTTGGGAAAAAATCCCAAACCAGTGCGCAGAACAGCCTTATCAGCGACCAAATAAGGAGGCTCAAATTGCAAGGCTGCCAACTCAGAGACTCTGCTCGCCGATGCAATAGTCAACAGAAAGAGAGGGAGGAGCAGATTGTCTAAAAACAGGCCTGATTCTAGACAGAGCCTGAACAAAGGACTGAATATTAGGAAGCTCAGCGAGCCTCTTGTGCAACAAAACAGATAATGCAGAAATATGTCCCTTCAATGAACTGGTGGCAAGTCCTTTTTCTAAACCATCCTGGAGAAAGGACAGAATCCTGGATACCTTAACCTTGTGCTAAGGATATCCATGCTTCTCACACCAGGACAAGTAAGTCCTCCACACCTTATGATAGATGCGACGAGTGACCGGCTTCCTAGCCTGAACAAGAGTATCAATCACTCTCTCAGAAAAACCTCTCTTGGCCAAGACTAAGCGTTCAATCTCTACGCAGTCAGCCTCAGAGAATCTAGATTTTGATGTTGAAAGGGACCCTGTACCAACAGATCCCTGCGACAGGGTAACCTCCATGGAGGAGAAGATGACATCCCCACCAGATCCGCAAACCACGTCCTCAGCGGCCATGACAGAGCAATCAGAATAGCCAAAGCTTGCTCCTGCTTGATGCGGGCCACTACACGAGGTAGAAGTGGCAACGGTGGAAAAATGTAAACTAGGTTGAACCCCCAAGGCACCGCTAAAGCATCTATCAGCTCTGCCTGGGGATCCCTAGACCGCGACCCATATCTGGGTAGCTTGCAATTGAGTCTGGACGCCATGAGGTCTATCTCCGGCGTCTGTGACAAATCTCCGCAAAACACCTCGGGATAGAGAGACCATTCCCCGGATGGAAGGATTGCCTGCTGAGGAAATCCGCCTCCCAGTTGTCCACACCCGGAATGTGGATTGCGGAGAGCGCGCAGTTTTGGGACTCTGCCCATTCCAATATCCGAGAAACCTCCCTCATTGCCAGAGAGCTTCTCGTCCCCCCCTGGTTCCTGAGCCTACCTAGGTATGATTTTCAACACAGGATACCAAGAGAACAAAGCAAATTAGGTAAGAGAAGTAAATTGGAAAGTTATTTAAAACTGTATGCTCTATCAGAATCATGAAATTATTTTTTTGGATTTCATATCCTTCTAAAGTCTCAGGTAACATTTGTTTCAAAATAAAATTTCTAGACGTACATTCTAGATCCCCTAGTACAAAACAAGAGCTATACATTGCTGTAAAAATAAATGTTAAGGTTCCCTGATATTTATTCTTTGTGTTATAAACAAACACAGAGAGCTTTAATACTGAGCATACAGTCACAGCATATGATAAGCACTCTGATTGGCCAACTGTGTGACAAATATATCTCAAAACTGTCTATTCCAGATAGATATACGTCTATTATTTATCAAGTAATAGCTGGAAGTATATAAGTATGTGCGTAACTGTATATTAAAATTACCTACAAGTTAAACAATCTGCACTTGATTAATTCTCCTGTTTACTCAGAAAGTCAGATTGTAGTTTTGTTGTACAGACAGGTTTAAATCATAAAGGTAAACTGACTTTTTAAAGTAAATATATATATATTACACTCATTTTAACTGAAAACTATAATAATAAAAAAGGATACAGTTCAATGTTTCGCAAAGTTGCAGAATCGGCATCAAAAGACGACTGATATAAATCCCCGTATCGTGTGGCCAAATTTCTGAATTCTTCCATGGATTGCTTCATCTGAAAGTCAGAGTTAAAGGGACATTGTACACTAGATTTTTCTTTGCATAAATGTTTGGTAGATGATCCATTTGTAAAGCCCAACTGGATGTGTTTTTGTAAAAATTTATAGTTTGCTGATTTTCAAATAACGTTGGGCTGATTTTCAGACTCCTAACCAAGCCCCAAAGTGTTACATGTACACTGATGTCTACAGACTTCAGACTGTTTCTGTTTGTACAATGGGTCTTTTCATATGCAGGGGAAGTTCTGCTCTTAGCCCCTTTCACTGGGTGTCCCAGGCTAATCTCATCAAAAGTGCTAAATTGGGAGCTTCTAAGTAAGTTTTCAAAAGGATTAATACTGGATTTTTATATCAGTATCTGTGCATATGATTCTTTATAGTAGTGTCTATTGCATGCAGTTAAATGAAAATTGGTATATACTGTCGCTTTAAGGAGTTATTTCAAGTATTTATTTATTTATAAAATATTTTACAAGGAAGGATACACTGAGATTTCTCTCGTTTTCAAGTATGTCCGGGGTCCACAAAACATTGCATTGATACAATAGGATACAATAAAATACAAAAACAATAATAATACACAATATATGCAAAAATTTAACATAGAACAGGTAGGAAATACTGTATATAATCAACCATGACAGGTGCATTCTGTTTTGAGATATGTAGAGAGGGATCTCTTAAAGTAAATGTCAATTTTGATGCTAAAGTGCTCGTATTTTAAAAATTTGATTGAAAACAGCTGCACTTTTAATTCATCAAAATTTACATATCACTCCTGTTGTGAAAAAAAAACTTACCTTTTAATCTTGACAGCAGCTCCAGCTTCCTCCGGTCATTGCAAGCAATTTCTGACGTCAGAAATGATGGATAGGTCATCCTCCAATCACGGCTCCCCCCCCCCCCCCCGGGGGAATCAGTATCTGTTTCAACGCCGTGATTGGAGGAAGCCAGATTCCTCATTTTAGACCAAGAAAGAGGCTTTGCGACGGGTGGAGGAAGCTGGAGTGGCTGTCAAGTTTAAAAGGTACGTTTTTTTCACAACAGGAGTGAAATAATCAAATTTTTAAAAACCGGGCACTTAAGCATCAAAATTGACATTCACTTTTAAGGATATTAGGCTTGGGGAAGGTTTGAAAGTGTGCGGGAGGTCATTCCATAATTGTGGTGCTCTGTAGGAAAAGGAGGATCGAGCTGCTTTCTTTTTGTATTGAGGCAAGCTAAATAATGTGCTGTTATTGGATCGGAGGTTATAGGAGGTGGGAATAGCCGGGGAGAGCATTCTTCTCAGGTAGGGTGGGAGCTTCCCAGAAAGGCTCTTAAACACAAGGCTGGAAAGATGGAGGGTGCATCTGGATTCCAGCGACAGCCAGTTTAGTTCTTTTAGCATGTCACAATGGTGGGTCCTGTAGTTACATTGTAGCACAAAGCGGCAGAACGAGTTATACAATGTATTTAGTTTATTAAGGTGAATTTGCGGTGCAGGTGCGTATACTACATCCCCATAATCCATGATAGGCATCAGCATTTGCTGTACAATCTTTTCCTTTACTGTAGGGCTTAGGCAGGATTTGTTTCTGTACAGGGCACCTAATTTTGGATAAAGTTTAGATGCAAGTTTTTCTATGTATTTGAAAGAGTGGACTGCGGTCAGTGGGCAATTTGATTTTGTTCTGATGCATAGATGCGAATTTTGTAGTTTGTGTAATTTAGGTCCCGTTCCAAAGATCATTGTGACAGTTTTGTCAGTGTTTAGGAAGAGTTTGTTTTTTGAGATCCACTTTTCTACCTCTGTGAACTGGTCTTGGAGCACTGCTTCAAGCTGCGGCAGATAGGAATTGTTTGCATAGATTACTGTGTCATCTGCGTACATGTGTACAGTTGAGGATTTGCAGACATTAGGCAGATCATTTATAAATAATGTCAATAGTAGGGGGCCGAGAATGGAGCCTTGGGGAACACCACACGTGACTGGGAGAGGGAAGGAGTCGCTGTCAGAAAACAGAATTTATGCTTACCTGATAAATTTCTTTCTCTTACGGTGTATCCAGTCCACGGATTCATCCTTACTTGTGGGATATTCTCAATCCCTACAGGAAGTGGCAAAGAGAGCACACAGCAGAGCTGTCCATATAGCTCCCCTCAGGCTCCGCCCCCCCAGTAATTCGACCGACGGTTAGGAGAAAAAGGAGAACCATAGTGTGCAGTGGTGACTGTAGTTTTACAAAAAATAAATTTGAACCTGACTTAATTGCCAGGGCGGGCCAAGGACTGGATACACCGTAAGAGAAAGAAATTTATCAGGTAAGCATAAATTCTGTTTTCTCTTACATTGGTGTATCCAGTCCACGGATTCATCCTTACTTGTGGGAACCAATACCAAAGCTTTAGGACACGGATGAAGGGAGGGAATAAGTCAGGTAACCTAAACGGAAGGCACCACTACTTGCAAAACCTATCTCCCAAAAAAATAGCCTCCGAAGAAGCAAAAGTATCGAATTTGTAAAATTTGGCAAAAGTATGCAGTGAAGACCAAGTCGCTGCTTTACAAATCTGTTCAACAGAAGCCTCATTCTTGAAAGCCCATGTGGAAGCCACAGCTCTGGTGGAAAGAGCTGTAATTCGTTCAGGAGGCTGCTGTCCAGCAGTCTCATAAGTCAATCGGATAATGCTTTTCAGCCAAAAGGAAAGAGGAAGCGATAGCTTTTTGACCTCTCCTCTTACCAGAATAGACAACAAACAAGGATGACGTGTGTCTGAAATCTTTAGTTGCTTTTAAATAGAATTTTAAAGCACGAACCACATCAAGATTGTTTAACAGCCGTTCCTTCTTAGAAACTGAATTAGGACACCGAGAAGGAACAATGATTTCCTGGTTAATATTCTTATTAGAAACCCCTTTCGGAAGGAAACCAGGTTTTGTACGCAAAACAACCTTATCTGCATGAAACACCAGATAGGGTGAATTACACTGCAAAGCAGAGAATTCTGTAACTCTTCGAGCAGAAGAAATAGTTACCAAAAACAAAACTTTCCAAGATAATCACTTAATATCTATGGAATGTAAAGGTTCAAACGGAACCCCTTGAAGGACTGAAAGAACTAAATTTAGACTCCATGGAGGTGCCACAGGTTTATAGACAGGCTTGATTCTGACTAAAGCCTATGCAAACGCTTGAACGTCTGGTACTTCCGCCAGACGCCTGTGTAACAGAATAGACAGAGCAGATATCTGTCCCTTTAAGGAACTAGCTGACAATCCTTTCTCCAATCCTTCTTGGAGAAATGACAAAATCCTAGGAATCCTAATCTTACTCCACGAGTAACCCTTGGATTCACACCAACAAAGATATTTCCGCCATATCTTATGGTAAATTTTCCTGGTGACAGGCTTTCTAGCCTGGATCAAAGTATCTATAACTGATCCAGAGAACCCACGCTTAGATAGAATTAAGCGTTCAATCTCCAAGCAGTCAGTTGCAGAGAACTAGATTTGGATGCTTGAATGGACCTTGAATTAGAAGATCCTGCCTCGATGGCAGTGTCCATGGTGGAACAGATGACATGTCCACTAGGTCTGCATACCAAGTCCTGCGTGGCCACGCAGGCGCTATCAAAATTACCGAAGCCTTCTCCTGTTTGATTCTGGCTACCAGATGAGGGAGAAGGGGAAACGGTGGAAAAACATAAGCCAGATTGAAGGACCACGGCGCTACTAGAGCATCTATCAATGCCGCCTTGGGGTCCCTGGACCTGGATCCGTAAAGAGAAAGTTTGGAGTTCTGACGGGACGCCATCAGATCCAACTCTGGAATACCCCATAGCTGGGTAAGTTGAGCAAAAACCTCCGGAAGGAGTTCCCACTCCCCCGGGTGAAATGTCTGACGACTCAGAAAATCCGCCTCCCAGTTGTCTATTCCTGGGATGTGAATTGCAGATAGATGGCAGGAGTGATCTTCCGCCCATTTGATGATCTTGGATACTTCCTTCATCGCTAGGGAACTCTTTGTTCCTCCCTGATGATTGATGTACGCTACAGTCGTGATGTTGTCCGACTGAAACCTGATGAACCTGGCCTCCTCTAGTTGAGGCCATGCCTGGAGCGTGTTGAATATCGCTCTCAGTTCCAAAATGTTTATCGGGAGAAGAGATTCTTCCCGAGACCATAGGCCCTGAGCTTTCAGGGAGTCCCAGACCACACCCCAGCCTAACAGACTGGAATCGGTCGTGACAATGATCCACTCTGGTCTGCGGAAGCACATTCCCTGAGACAGGTGATCCTGAGACAACCACCAGAGAAGATAATCTCTGTTTTTTTGGTCCATTTGTATCTAAGGAGACAATCTGCATAATCCCCATTCCACAGATTGAGCATGCACAGCTGCAGTGGTCTGAGATGAATTCTGGCAAAGGGAACAACGTCCATTGCCGCAACCATTAACCCGATTACCTCTATGCACTGAGCCACAGAAGGCCGAGGAACAGAATAAAAAACTCGGCAAGTAGTTAAAAGTTTTAACTTCCTGACCTCCGTCAGAAATATTTTCATTTCTACCGAGTCTATTAGCGTTCCCAGGAAGGGAACCCTTGTGAGCGGGGACAGAGAACTTTTTCGATGTTCACCTTCCACCCATGAGAATAGAAAGGCCAGAACTATTTCTGTATGAGCCTTGGCTCTTTGAAAAGACAACGCCTGAATTAATATGTCGTCCAGATAAGGTGCTACTGCAATGCCCCGCGGTCTTAGTACCGCCTGAATGGACCCTAGCACCTTTGTGAAAATTCTTGTCCAGAAAGGCGAACCTTAGGAACTGATGGTGATCTTCGTGGATAGGAATATGTAGGTACGCATCCTTTAAATCCACGGTAGTCATATATTGATATATATTGATCTTCCTGGATCAATGGTAAGATTGTCCAAATGGTTTCCATTTTGAATGATGGAGCTCTGAGGAATTTGTTTAGAATTTTTAAATCCAGGATTGGCCTGAAAGTTCCTTCCTTTTTGGGAACTACAAACAGGTTTGAGTAAAAACCCAGTCCTTGCTCTGCAGTTGGAACTGGGTGTATCACTCCCATCTTTAGAAGATCTTCTATACAGCGTAAGAACGCCTGTTTCTTTGTCTGGTCTGAAGACAAACAAGAAATGTGGAACCTTCCCCTTGGGGAGAGTCTTTGAATTCTAGAAGATACCCTTGAGCAACAATTTCTAATGCCCAGGGATCTGGAACATCTCTTGCCCAAGCCTGAGCAAAGAGAGAAAGTCTGCCCCCTACTAGATTCGGTCCCGGTGCGGGGGCTACCCTTTCATGCTGTCTTGGTAGCAGCAGCAGGCTTCTTGGCCTGTTTACCCTTGTTCCAGCCCTGCAAAGGCTTTCATGTTGCTTTGGGCTGGGAAACGTTACCCTCTTGCTTTGCGGTTGCAGAGGTTGAAGCAGGTCTGCTCCTGAAGTTGCGAAAGGAGCGCAAATTAGCCTTGTTTTAAGCTTTAAAAGGTCTATCTTGTGGAAGGGCATGGCCCTTTCCCCCAGTGATATCTGAAATAATTTCTTTCAACTCTGGCCCGAATAGGGTCTTCCACTTGAAAGGAATATTAAGTAATTTTGTTTTGGACGACACGTCAGCCGACCATGATTTGAGCCAGAGCGCTCTTCGCGCCACAATGGCAAAACCAGAATTTTTCGCCGCTAATTTAGTTAATTGTAAAGCTGCATCTGTAATGAAATAATTAACCAGCTTTAGAGCATGAATTCTATCCATGACTTCGTCATATGAAGTCTCCCTCTGGAGCGACTCCTCCAGCGCCTCAACCAAAATGCCGCTGCAGTAGTTACAGGAATAATGCAGGCAATTGGTTGAAGGAGGATACCTTGTTGAACAAATATTTTCTTTAGTAACCCTTCTAATTTGTTATCCATAGGATCTTTGAAAACACAACTGTCTTCTATTGGTATAGTTCTGCGCTTAGCTAGTGTTGAAACTGCTCCCTCTACCTTAGGGACCGCCTGACACGCGTCCCGCCTGGGGTCAGTTATGGGGAACATTTTCTTAAAGATGGGGGGGGAACAAAAGGTACGCCTGGTCTCTCCCACTCCCTAGTCACAATATCCGCCACCCTCTTAGGGATCGGAAACGCATCAGTGTATACAGGGACTTCTAAAAACTTGTCCATTTTACACAATTTTTCTGGGACCACCATAGCGTCACAATCATCCAGCGTAGCTAAAACCTCCTTAAGCAGTACGCGGAGGTGTTCCAGCTTAAATTTAAACGCTAAGAAATCTGATTCTGCCCGCTGAGAAATTTTACCTGCGTCACAAATTTCTCCCTCAGACAGTACATCCCTCACCGCCACGTCAGAGGGTTGTGAGGGTACAACAGATAAATTATCCAAAACTTCTGATTGCTCATCCTCTGTTCTTAAAACTGAGCTATCACGCTTTTTAGGAAAAACAGGCAGTTTGGATAGAAATGCTGCAAGGGAATTATCCATGACTGCTGCTAATTGTTGCAATGTAATAGGGGCCAATGCGCTAGAGGTACTAGGCATCGCTTGCGCGGGCGTAACTGGTGTCGACACATGGGGAGAGGAAGGAGGGCTATCCTCATTACCTTCCGTTAAAGAATCATCTTGGGCCACATTTTTAATTGTCACTGCATGGTCTTTAAAATGTTTGGATATGTTAGCACACTTTAAACACAAATGTAAAGGGGGGACCGCCATGGCTTTTAAACACATAGAACAAGGTCTATCTGTAGGCTCAGACATGTTAAACAGACTTAGACAGCACTCAAATACAGTAAAATACAATTTTTGAAAAAACAGTACTGTGCCTTTAAATAATAAAAAGCACATACTTTTTTACTAAACCTCCAAAAATCATCCAATCTTTATGAAATTTTCACCATATGATCCTAATTCTTTGAAATGATTGCACAGTAAATTTCAAGTCAATTAACCCCCTACTGCCCAAACCGGAGCAAATTAACCATGCCACAGCCTTTGCTGTGGTCCTACCTTCCTTGGGGATTAGTTTTGATAGAAAATAAGCCTCTCTGAAGTCCTCAAGTAATCTTTGGACCCTTCACATGTATCTTCATGAAGCTGTTTGTAAAATCAACTGCGCAACTGAGGCGCGGAATTCAGGCCCCCTCCATCTTCCCTCAGGAGTTTGTGGGGCCTTCCCAAGCCAAAATAGGTGTCTAACTATATGCCATGCGGAATAAAACCCCAAAAAGTGTTTTAAATGCAATATAAAACTTGTATAATGTCAGATTATCTTAAAAAAGAATTGATTGCCCCTTAACAGTGTCCACCAGTGTATTGAGCCCTTTCAATAAGCCTTCTTCTATACCAAGTCTCAGAATATGGCTTACCTT
The DNA here is from genome assembly GCF_027579735.1 of Bombina bombina. Lineage (NCBI taxonomy): Eukaryota > Metazoa > Chordata > Amphibia > Anura > Bombinatoridae > Bombina > Bombina bombina. Next base: position 1,116,262,549 of record NC_069502.1, on the reverse strand, counting down.
CCCCGCATGGGGATTCTGTCAGTCTTCCAGCATTACTAAGTCTTGACTAGAAAATATTGACTGAACATACCTTATAGCAGATAAGCCTGCAAACTGTTCCCCCCAACTGAAGTTCTCTGGTACTCAACAGTCCTGCGTGGGAACAGCAATGGATTTTAGTTACAAGGTGCTAAAATCATATTCCTCTCAGCAGAAATCTTCATCATTTTCTGCCTCAGAGTAAATAGTACAAACCGGCACTATTTTAAAATAACAAACTTTTGATTGAAGAAATAAAAAACTACAAACTAACACCACATTCCCTTTACACTCCCGTGGAGATGCTACTTGTTAGAGCGGCAAAGAGAATGACTGGGGGGGCGGAGCCTGAGGGGAGCTATATGGACAGCTCTGCTGTGTGCTCTCTTTGCCCCTTCCTGTAGGGATTGAGAATATCCCACAAGTAAGGATGAATCCGTGGATTGGATACACCAATGTAAGAGAAATGGAGACATATTGTGATTGATCCAATACATATGATCAAAACCAGGTTAACGGACGATCAGCAATACCTGAGTTTTTTTAGTTAGAACAGTAGTATGTCGTGGTCTACTGTGTCAAAGGCCTTTGCAAAATCAAGGAAAATGGCTCCAGTTAGGTCTCCTTGTTCCATGCCAGTTTGGATGTCGTTGCAAACTTTTAGGAGCCCAGTTGTAGTGGAGTGATTTGGGCGAAAACCTGATTGATCATGGGTCAGATAGTTAGATTGTTGGTAATACTCAAATAATTGCATATGGACGCATTTTTCTAAGATTTTTGACAATACTGGGAGCAATGATATAGGGCAATAGTTAGAAACCAAGGTTAACTCCCCACTTTTATGGATAGGCACTACTCTTGCAGTCTTCCAAAGTTTGGGTATGTATCCAGACACCAAGGATTCGTTAATTAGGGTTGTATTACTGCAAGTCATCAAGTAAGCTGCCATATAATTTTGTCCATCACAATCACATACTAATAAAAATATTCAACACCCAGTGCATATAAAGGTCCACTGAAATATAAGGCAGTGATATACATAATAAATGCAGAGTGTAACGCACATTTAATGCACTTTCAACTAATAATGTATAATAAGCTCAAGTTCATAGCATTATCCACTTTCTCAAAGTACAGTAGGAAGAATGATTGACAAATGATATATGGTGTTTACAGGCCACTGAGGTCCAAACTCAACCTATTATTGCCCTTGCAGGTCAGGTGGCGAGATCAATCACCCTGATATTCCCTTACATGCCCTGCTCTAGCACAATTGGTTGCGGCGGACCAGGGGTGGCATCGCACAAGAAACCTATTGTGCAATGTTCAATTTTGCAGAGCGATGTAACTTTGCAAGTCGCGATTACAGTCAGACAGGTTCACTACTTGCAAATTTGTCAGCCTGCAGGTATGGTAAATTTCACCCTTGGTATAGGTAAGAAAATAAGGTAACCAAGTCAGTCACTTTAATGGGCAGACCAAGCAAAAGTAAACTAAGCTAAAATCTGACTAGTAATATGGAACAAATTACAATATATTGCTTAAACAACACTGTACCTGGGTGGATATGCGACCACATCTCTGAAGGTCATTCCCTGAGGTCATAGCAATCGTGGAAGCAATGGCAGGTGGGGGGCTGGTTTTTAAACTGTTACATGTGCAAATAAGTTGGGAAAACGCTTGCAGAAGGTCTATTCGTAGCTTTACAAATTCGCACTGAAAACTCAGAGGATTCATCGGTGTGCTAGCGGCCTGTAAACGGTAAAAAATAATTAGCAATGAAACCAAAATACAGATAGAAAAGACAAAAAAAAACACTTATATTATTTTTTTTAGTACTTCAATTAACTTGTAAACTAAACATATAATTGAGCAGTACTGCAAGTAAGTTTTACTAAATTGTTATTTCATCATTAAAAAAGGAACCAAAAGCTGAACTCCTAACTGCTTTTTGATCAAATAATGCCAATTAAATACACCATTTGTATACCTACATACACACACACACACACACACACAAACACATATTTTATATATATATATATATATATATATATATATATATATATATAGATATAGATATAGATATAGATATATAGAGAGAGAGAGAGAGAGAGAGAGAGAGAGAGAGAGAGAGAGTAAGTAATTTTGTTGAGCATACACTTAAAGGGATAGTACACCCGGCAGAACTTATACTCAGAATAAGATGCGTCTGCACCATCTCCCATGTTAAACACCTCTAACGATATGGAGTAATCGTCCACAGCACATACGTTTTTCAGCTGTACACATGGCCGCCAAACTCTTCCCCCTCTTCCTTCGTCCCCCATCTCTATAGAACTCAATGATCGTTCTTGTTCTTGCTAATGCACAAGCAGAAATTTGAACTGCTGCTGGGAATCACCGTGACCGTGGGTAAAGAATCCGACCAAGGATTCTATTCTGATTGGCTGTTTATTTTAAAAAGAAAAGTATTACGTTACGTTGGGTGGAGTTTGGCGGCCATATCTACAACTGAAAAACGTATGTGCTGTGGACGATTACTCCATATCGTTAGAGGTATTTAACATGGGAGATGGTGCAGGCGCATCTTATTCTAAATATCTAAATGATGGTATTAAGTTCTTCCGGTTGTTGATTGTCCATTTAACATTGGAATTTTTAAAGACACGTTGCATAAAATTACCTATGTATTTAGTTTTTTATAATATTTTTTATTGAGTAAATAAGACACACAAACAAAATAAAGCGTGAATACTAAAAGATCTTTAGGGTGTAAAAAGTGGTGAAGAATGAAAACCGTAGCATTGATTAAAAAGGTATAGGAAACACTTTGCAATTGTAATATTAAATGCTTCGTTATGTGGAAGAAAATAGATTTTGCTATCTACTTTCATTATTCAATTTGCCCACTTCACAAGTCTAACCATGCAAAATTCTCCACATTCATTGTATAAAGTCAGTTAAGTACAGTTAAAAGTACAGAAATGTTGCTAACAAAATGACGTGCACTCAAGTAACAGCACTGAATTCTAAATACATTTCATGCACCTCCCTCTAATAATTATTGGCACTGCCATTTTGTAACCTAGGCTTCTCTGCAAGTAATTGGAGAAAGCACTGAATGCTAGATTTCAACATGTCAGCACCCATGACTAGAGGCTGGGCCTTAATACTATGCTTAGAAAATGTAATCAGTGTTTAAAGTCCCTTTAAAAACAATTGGAGTACATGAGGTGTTGACATATTTAGAAAGTTATCGCATGCACTTGGCTTATTTATTTACTGCAAGACTGCACAAACGTCTTGTACAGTAATTACAAATATATGTCATACCCCTTTAATGTAAACAAATAACATGTTTTTTGGGGGGGGAAGCAGTTTTTTTTTTTTTTTTTTTTTTACTACTTAGACAAAGTGAAAACATTCTGTGATTTTGACCTGTGACCTTAGCTTGTTCTGCATGTAAATATTTTTCTGTAATATTACAAAACTGGTAGGGTCAGTCTGTTGTTAGTTTCTGGCTAAATCTGGCTTCCTGGAAAAAGGAAAATGTGAACCAGCATCTTTACATTGCGGTCTATGGGGACTGTGTTATCACTCAAAATCTATATGTATATACACATATTAACACATAAATCTATATGTATATACACATATTAACACATAAATCTATATGTATATACACATATTAACACATAAATCTATATGTATATACACATATTAACACATAAATCTATATGTATATACACATATTAACACATAAATCTATATGTATATACACATATTAACACATAAATCTATATGTATATAAACATATTAACATCAGGAAAAAAAGAGTACTGGATGCTCCGGTAAAATTTAACAAATTTATTGATACTTCATTAAAACAACAAAATCATGGAGAAGCAGATAGACACGATTGCAGGCGCAGCACCAGGGCTTACGCGTTTCGGCTGTGAAGCCTTAATCATAGCATGCAGGTGCTGGGCCTGACAGGTGCACTTAACACCTTAGGTTGATTCTCATTGGTTAAAAGAAAATTTAAAAGAAAGACAACCCGCCCGCTTGGAAGTGTCATAGACTGAATATAGTGTTAGAAAAGCAAATAACAATATCACAACTGGCATATATACAATGAATAATTGCAAAAAACCCTATATATGCAAAAAACAATTCAAATGATATTTAAAGCATAAACTAAGATAAGATGATTTGAGGACAAAACACAATGTATATGAAATAGGGGAAAAATGAGACAAAGGTACTGAAAATACAAGAGAGTGGTATGCTATAGATATCCACAAATACTATAATGCTAAACAAATGTCAGTACCTACTAAATCTGTGAGTATGACTTGCAATAAAATAATCATCAAAGGAATCGGAACTGCTTGTGCGAGCATACACGAAGTGTACATCATGATATATAATATGGAATGTATATTCGCAAATCGAAACAATAGATAAAGTTCAAAAAACTAACTGAATAGTAAACTAGATATATCATCTGTATCTAACCTGATATAGTGTGATGAAAAAAGAAGAAAGAGGTATGAAAAAATTGCGAGCAAAAAGGCCATCTAAGAGTGAGGCAATCAAACCCAGGGGAGATAACAAAGAACTGGAATTATTCCCAGTAATTTATTAAATCATACCTGGAGTTAAGTCCTTTAGGTATTCTGGTGTCAAGTTTAAACATCCAGAATGCCTCTCGTTTGGCCAGTAATTTGCTGAGGTTACCACCTCTACTAGGCAGGACAACTTTTTCAATGATGCACCATTTCAATGATCTAAGATTATTGCCATGTTTACCATAGAAATGGAGTACCAACGGAGTAGTGGCTTTTCCTATGTTAAAAGATGACAAATGTTCCCTAAATCTGGAGTTCATGTCCCTAGAGGTGAGTCCTACATACTGCAGATGGCATTCGGTGCAAGAAATGAGATATATGACATTGCTAGCTGTACAATTGAGACAAGTTTTGATGTCAAATGTTTGGCCAGTAGTATAAGACGTAAAATTATTGGTGACCTGAACAAAGTCACAGGGTTTACAACGTCTGCTGCCACACTTAAACATCCCACAGTGTCTCAACCAAGAGCTTTGGTTAGTCTCAATCTTTTTAAGTTCTGTAGGTGCTAGGATGCCCCCTAGTGTGTTACTTTTTCTATAGGAACATTTGAGCCCCTTCTCAACTGTAGTCACTAGTTTGTCATCTGCAGCCAGTAAGGCGAAGTGTTTTTTAACTATGCTGCATACTTTGTTGTACTCTGTGCTGAACTGTGTGACGAAGTACACTCCTTGGGACGATTCTGACCTGTCACACTTTGGTTTATCTTGTAAGAGTGTCTTCCTATCTATATGTTCAAGGGACCTTTTGGCCCTTGTAACATCGTGTGAAGGATACCCTCTTTCTCGAAGTCTTACTGACAGAGAATCAGCTTCTTTGTCATAGGTAGCTCTGTCAGAACAATTTCTCTTTAATCTGGTAAATTGTCCCTTGGCAACAGCGAATCTCATTTGTATGGGATGACTGCTGTTGCCATGCAACAGGGTATTCCCAGATATGGGTTTACGATACACACTCATGGAGACACCACTGTCCTGGGCACCTGTGAGAGTGAGATCCAAAAAGTTAATGTGCGTGTTATGTACCTCATAGGTGAATTTTAGATTCAAATCGTTAGAATTCAGAAATTCCAAAAAGAGTGGCACATCTGACTGACTGCCTGACCATACCAAGAGGAGGTCATCGATGTACCTCCTGTAAAATTTGATGTCCTGTTTGAAGGGATTCCCATCTCCAAAGATGTGGCACAGCTCCCACCAACCTAGGTAGAGGTTGGCGTACGAGGGAGCAAACTTGGCTCCCATGGCCGTGCCACATCTCTGGAGATAGAACTCTCCCTCGAACCTGAAAAAATTGTGTGTAAGAAGGAACTCAATTACAGTGATGACAAAATTTTGGAACTCTGGGGAAAAGTCGCTGTGATTTTGGAGGAAGGAGGAAATTGCTTGCAGGCCTTGCGTATGAGGTATAGATGAATAAAGGGCTACTGCATCTATGGTCAACCATGCGTATTCATCCTTCCATTGAAACGTCTCCAGAATATTGATTATATGCTTTGTGTCACGAACATATGACACTAGGGATAGTACCATAGGTTGTAAAATCGAATCGACCCACTGTGAGAGGTGCTCCAAAAGGGAGTCGATCCCACTCACAATGGGTCTGCCTTGTACTTGTGTAATGCTTTTGTGTACTTTTGGGAAATGATGGAAACAGGGGATCCTTGGAAATTGTACATCTAAATATTTAACAGTCTTATCATCCAGGAAACCCTGTTCCCTACCATCATCCAAAATGTGTTTCAATTGTGATTTAAAGATGTTAGTAGGATCCCTGTGGAGTTTTTCATAGTCGTCTGTATTATGAAGCTGACGTTTAGCCTCAGCAATATAATCACTCCTGTTCATGTCAGTTGTGATATTGTTATTTGCTTTTCTAACACTATATTCAGTCTATGACACTTCCAAGCGGGCGGGTTGTCTTTTAAATTTTCTTTTAACCAATGAGAATCAACCTAAGGTGTTAAGTGCACCTGTCAGGCCCAGCACCTGCATGCTATGATTAAGGCTTCACAGCCGAAACGCGTAAGCCCTGGTGCTGCGCCTGCAATCGTGTCTATCTGCTTCTCCATGATTTTTTTGTTTTAATGAAGTATCAATAAATTTGTTAAATTTTACCGGAGCATCCAGTACTCTTTTTTCCTGATGTTCATTTCTCCAGACTCACTGGTTTGCTGCCGCTCCTGAGTTCCTCCAGTCCCTCTTTGCAACTGCCCTACCCCCCTCCTCTAAGTTGCCGCTGTTGCAGATTTACCCGCTGCACATCATCGGATTTCCTATCCCTCCTATATACTCACACGGAGGTGGATACAGAGGTGAATGCCGACCTAGATGCTGCTATTCCTCGGAAGTTTACACAGACTCGGAACCAGCTATCGAATGCACAGCGACTTCAACACATACCGTTTAGCACGAGTCAGCCGACAGCAGTTCGTTTTTTGAGAGCTGAGGAACCACCAGTTTGAGGTGAGTCTGGCATATGACATGACATGCCAGTGTTCCCATTGTCTCCTACTATATCTGCACATTTACTTAACGCTGATACCTGCCTACATGCGAGTGTGTATCTAAAGTGACTTTATCCATTTGTTGTTTGGGGTTTTTGGGCAGTTGCATTGTGCAACGATTATTGCTGTATATACTACGTTAGTGTGACTCCCCTGACTGTTATCTTCCTCTGCTCATATTGTGTTCTCTCAGGTACTACTGGAGGTACCTTTAGGATACAGCAGGTGAAGTTTTCTCACACTTGGGACTTTCTGAGAACTCTATCACTTTAAAAACATGGAGAACCAACTGTCTAATACTAGTCAAGCAAATATAAACAGGGATTTCTTCTCACTAATGCCTGCAACAGCCAGGAGTAATCATCAGTCTGATTACGAACAGATCTTTTCAGACAGCAAGGAAGTTCTTTCACTCAGTTCTCTTTTTGAATTAATGGAATCCTTACTCCTAAAAGAGTGCAAAGTACAATGGGATGTATGGGCCTTCGATAAATATATGCAAGAAGGTATGATACCCAGAGGACTGAGAGTCTATAAATTTCCTTCCTTTGATGTGGATACCAGCGACAAAGAATTCGTAAAAGATTGGAATGAGGTTCTCTCCGAATGCTCTTCCCGACTGATGATGATGCTAAGGAGCTATAAATCTAAACAACTCGACACTATCAAAAAAGAGATCATGGACTTACAAGTGGAAATGGACAAACGTATTTCAGATCCTCAGTTTGCTAAATTTGACTCTATTCTCAGGGGCATGGTAGCAAGAGGCAAGAGCTTAATAATGGAAAATAAGCACTCCAAATTTTTAAGAGATCGCTCTGATTATCAGAGTGACTCTGTATACATTTGGAATCGTAAGCAAAGGGGAGAGTACAGACGAAATCAATTCCCCTCAGGCACACGGAGGGGCAACAGAGGACGTAGAAGACATAGATCTAATTCCAGAAATGTCTCTTTTTCAAGTAGCGATAATGATGGCTCCTCAGATGAGGGTAATAAACTCTCTACGTCTGCTGCTGCCCCTCCCACGACTAGCGATATTCCTATTGCTCAAAATATGCCCTCTATCCCTACAGGCATACTCAAGAACAAACAGACATATACCCCAGCCCCTGAAAATGTACCCATAGTGAGACATAAAGAGCAACACTCACAAGAATACACTAATAATCGATATACCACAACAAATATGCCCAACGTTCCCCCTACTACAGTTACACCAAGTACCAGTCTAGCCTCCAATGATCTGGAACAGGTTTTTCCACAGGCCCTAGATCAAACACACAATGGAGGATCGACCAAAGTCGGTCAAGCCAGATACCCACGCAGGGGGAACAAGCCACTGAGCAAATACAAATGATTACAAATGTCATTAATCTTTCATCTGTGAATTTGACATCACAACAACATTCTGTTTTAGCTTTAGGCTTAGGCTTCTCACCTACGAGCAATTTTAATCTTTTTCAAACACTTACAGATGTAAATCGTCTCATAAGAAACCTGACCCTGAAAAAACATTTTTTCAGTACACATACTGTGTCAGTTGAACGAGCTACATCTATACCATTCATGACTAATAACATCAGTGATTTTGCAGAAATGTGTGACGTAGTTGCCCTTCAAACCCTAGCAACTGAGTCTAGCACAGATACAGATTTCACCAACAGAGGTACCACACTCATGGAGAAATCCAATTTCTATCCTATTATGAGTAGAGGCCAAATTTTAGAAACTTACCAACAGAGAGTTGAGATGGACTTAATTAAGCTTCAAAAAGAAACCAAGAAAGTTAAACAAAATCTTACACTTAAACAGAAAAATGCCCTAGCTGAACTTAGGGGTAACAATCAGATTGTCATACGCCCCGCCGATAAAGGCGGGGCAGTAGTCGTAATGAACAGGAGTGATTATATTGCTGAGGCTAAACGTCAGCTTCATAATACAGACGACTATGAAAAACTCCACAGGGATCCTACTAACATCTTTAAATTACAATTGAAACACATTTTGGATGATGGTAGGGAACAGGGTTTCCTGGATGATAAGACTGTTAAATATTTAGATGTACAATTTCCAAGGATCCCCTGTTTCCATCATTTCCCAAAAGTACACAAAAGCATTACACAAGTACAAGGCAGACCCATTGTGAGTGGGATCGACTCCCTTTTGGAGCACCTCTCACAGTGGGTCGATTCGATTTTACAACCTATGGTACTATCCCTAGTGTCATATGTTCGTGACACAAAGCATATAATCAATATTCTGGAGACGTTTCAATGGAAGGATGAATACGCATGGTTGACCATAGATGCAGTAGCCCTTTATTCATCTATACCTCATACGCAAGGCCTGCAAGCAATTTCCTCCTTCCTCCAAAATCACAGCGACTTTTCCCCAGAGTTCCAAAATTTTGTCATCACTGTAATTGAGTTCCTTCTTACACACAATTTTTTCAGGTTCGAGGGAGAGTTCTATCTCCAGAGATGTGGCACGGCCATGGGAGCCAAGTTTGCTCCCTCGTACGCCAACCTCTACCTAGGTTGGTGGGAGCTGTGCCACATCTTTGGAGATGGGAATCCCTTCAAACAGGACATCAAATTTTACAGGAGGTACATCGATGACCTCCTCTTGGTATGGTCAGGCAGTCAGTCAGATGTGCCACTCTTTTTGGAATTTCTGAATTCTAACGATTTGAATCTAAAATTCACCTATGAGGTACATAACACGCACATTAACTTTTTGGATCTCACTCTCACAGGTGCCCAGGACAGTGGTGTCTCCATGAGTGTGTATCGTAAACCCATATCTGGGAATACCCTGTTGCATGGCAACAGCAGTCATCCCATACAAATGAGATTCGCTGTTGCCAAGGGACAATTTACCAGATTAAAGAGAAATTGTTCTGACAGAGCTACCTATGACAAAGAAGCTGATTCTCTGTCAGTAAGACTTCGAGAAAGAGGGTATCCTTCACACGATGTTACAAGGGCCAAAAGGTCCCTTGAACATATAGATAGGAAGACACTCTTACAAGATAAACCAAAGTGTGACAGGTCAGAATCGTCCCAAGGAGTGTACTTCGTCACACAGTTCAGCACAGAGTACAACAAAGTATGCAGCATAGTTAAAAAACACTTCGCCTTACTGGCTGCAGATGACAAACTAGTGACTACAGTTGAGAAGGGGCTCAAATGTTCCTATAGAAAAAGTAACACACTAGGGGGCATCCTAGCACCTACAGAACTTAAAAAGATTGAGACTAACCAAAGCTCTTGGTTGAGACACTGTGGGATGTTTAAGTGTGGCAGCAGACGTTGTAAACCCTGTGACTTTGTTCAGGTCACCAATAATTTTACGTCTTATACTACTGGCCAAACATTTGACATCAAAACTTGTCTCAATTGTACAGCTAGCAATGTCATATATCTCATTTCTTGCACCGAATGCCATCTGCAGTATGTAGGACTCACCTCTAGGGACATGAACTCCAGATTTAGGGAACATTTGTCATCTTTTAACATAGGAAAAGCCACTACTCCGTTGGTACTCCATTTCTATGGTAAACATGGCAATAATCTTAGATCATTGAAATGGTGCATCATTGAAAAAGTTGTCCTGCCTAGTAGAGGTGGTAACCTCAGCAAATTACTGGCCAAACGAGAGGCATTCTGGATGTTTAAACTTGACACCAGAATACCTAAAGGACTTAACTCCAGGTATGATTTAATAAATTACTGGGAATAATTCCAGTTCTTTGTTATCTCCCCTGGGTTTGATTGCCTCACTCTTAGATGGCCTTTTTGCTCGCAATTTTTTCATACCTCTTTCTTCTTTTTTCATCACACTATATCAGGTTAGATACAGATGATATATCTAGTTTACTATTCAGTTAGTTTTTTGAACTTTATCTATTGTTTCGATTTGCGAATATACATTCCATATTATATATCATGATGTACACTTCGTGTATGCTCGCACAAGCAGTTCCGATTCCTTTGATGATTATTTTATTGCAAGTCATACTCACAGATTTAGTAGGTACTGACATTTGTTTAGCATTATAGTATTTGTGGATATCTATAGCATACCACTCTCTTGTATTTTCAGTACCTTTGTCTCATTTTTCCCCTATTTCATATACATTCAGTGTTTTGTCCTCAAATCATCTTATCTTAGTTTATGCTTTAAATATCATTTGAATTGTTTTTTGCATATATAGGGTTTTTTGCAATTATTCATTGTATATATGCCAGTTGTGATATTGTTATTTGCTTTTCTAACACTATATTCAGTCTATGACACTTCCAAGCGGGCGGGTTGTCTTTCTTTTAAATTTTCTTTTAACCAATGAGAATCAACCTAAGGTGTTAAGTGCACCTGTCAGGCCCAGCACCTGCATGCTATGATTAAGGCTTCACAGCCGAAACGCGTAAGCCCTGGTGCTGCGCCTGCAATCGTGTCTATCTGCTTCTCCATGATTTTGTTGTTTTAATGAAGTATCAATAAATTTGTTAAATTTTACCGGAGCATCCAGTACTCTTTTTTCCTGATGTTCATTTCTCCAGACTCACTGGTTTGCTGCCGCTCCTGAGTTCCTCCAGACCCTCTTTGCAACTGCCCTACCCCCCTCCTCTAAGTTGCTGCTCTTGCAGATTTACCCGCTGCACATCATCGGATTTCCTATCCCTCCTATATACTCACACGGAGGTGGATACAGAGGTGAATGCCGACCTAGATGCTGCTATTCCTCGGAAGTTTACACAGACTCGGAACCAGCTATCGACTGCACAGCGACTTCAACACATACCGTTTAGCACGAGTCAGCCGACAGCAGTTCGTTTTTTGAGAGCTGAGGAACCACCAGTTTGAGGTGAGTCTGGCATATGACATGCCAGTGTTCCCATTGTCTCCTACGATATCTGCACATTTACTTAACGCTGATACCTGCCTACATGCGAGTGTGTATGTAAAGTGACTTTATCCATTTGTTGTTTGGGGTTTTTGGGCAGTTGCATTGTGCAACGATTATTGCTGTATATACTACGTTAGTGTGACTCACCTGACTGTTATCTTCCTCTGCTCATATTGTATAAACATATTAACACATAAATCTATATGTATATACACATATTAACACATAAATCTATATGTATATACACATATTAACACATAAATATATATGTATATACACTTATTAACACATAAATCTATATGTATATACACATATTAACACATAAATCTATATGTATATACACTTATTAACACATAAATCTATATGTATATACACTTATTAACACATAAATCTATATGTATATACACATATTAACACATAAATCTATATGTATATAAACATATTAACACATAAATCTATATGTATATACACATATTAACACATAAATCTATATGTATATACACATATTAACACATAAATCTATATGTATATAAACATATTAACACTTAAATCTATATGTATATACACATATTAACACATAAATCTATATGTATATACACATATTAACACATAAATCTATATGTATATACACATATTAACACATAAATCTATATGTATATAAACATATTAACACATAAATCTATATGTATATACACATATTAACACATAAATCTATATGTATATACACATATTAACACATAAATCTATATGTATATAAACATATTAACACATAAATCTATATGTATATACACATATTAACACATAAATCTATATGTATATAAACATATTAACACATAAATCTATATGTATATACACTTAACACATAAATCTATATGTATATACACTTATTAACACATAAATCTATATGTATATACACTTATTAACACATAAATCTATATGTATATACACTTATTAACACATAAATCTATATGTATATACACTTATTAACACATAAATCTATATGTATATACACATATTAACACATAAATCTATATGTATATACACATATTAACACATAAAGATATGTATATACATATATTAAAAGATAAATATATATGTATATACACTTATTAACACAAATATATATGTATATACAGGGGGTGCAGAGATCGCAATTGCTACTTGCTTACAATAAAAAAACGTTGACCTGCCACTGCCTGCACTGATATCATGTGAGTGTGACGTGATGCTTCACTAGTGTCTCTGACTACAGGGGTTTGTCTTTGTTTTACCCATTGGTGTTTATGTGTGTGTGTGTATGTATGTGACTGTGAGTGTATGTTTGTGGAACCAGCAAATTACAGACCTTGTTACTACAGCATGGGGTGGTTAACAGTGTCAGTCTATACAGTACCACTATATACAGTACGGGGGGGCTGGACCATGTCACAGACTACTGTGGTCACTTTATAAAGTACTGGGTCGGGTAGGGTCAGGCCAGCCATCTCACTGACAGATTACAGACTGTGTCACTGACTCACTATATACAGTACTGGTGGGTTAAACAGTGTCACTATATACAGCAATAGGGGGTCAGACCATCTCACAGACTGTGGGCACAAAGTACATCCTTTTGCAGACATGTAATATGATTCACATTTTTTTCTGTGTTAACTGTAAAAAAAAAAAAAAAAAAAAAAAAAAAAAGATATGTATCATATTCACTTTTTTTTTTTTGGGGGGGGGGGCCCTTCTTAGATTCTTGCACCTGGGCCCTGTGGTTTCTAGTTACGCCTCTGTGTATATACACATATTAACACATAAATATATATGTATATACACACATTAACACATAAATATATATGTAAATACACATATTAACACATAAATACATATGTATATACACATATTAACACATAAATATATATGTATATACACACATTAACACATAAATATATATGTAAATACACATATTAACACATAAATACATATGTATATACACATATTAACACATAAATATATATGTATATACACACATTAACACATACATATATATGTAAATACACTTATTAACACATAAATATATATGTAAATACACACATTAACACAAATATATATGTATATACATATATAAACACAAATATATATGCATATACACATATTAACATAAATATATATGTATATAAATATATTAACAGATAAATATATATGTATATACACATATTAACATAAATATATATGTATATACACTTATTAACACATAAATATATATGTAAATACACTTATTAACACAAATATATATGTATATACATATATAAACACAAATATATATATACATATACACGTATTAACACATAAATATATATGTATATAATATATTAACAGATAAATATATATGCATATACACATATTAACACAAATATATATATGCATATACACATATTAACACATAAATATATATGTATATAATATATTAACAGATAAATATATATGTATATACACATATTAACACAAATATATATATATATATATATATAAGCATTAACATATATATTTACATTTTGCTGCGCGACTTACCTCCTTCACTGTGCTAGGTTCTCTGACATGTCTCACGGCATGAGAACGAGGCTCCTATTGGAGCCTATGGAAGCACACTCTCGCGAGCGCAATGCTTCCCTGCAAGATCGCGATCGCATTGCGCTCAACTTATAATACCAGTGCATATATGCGTGTGCTGGTATTACTAAGAGGAATGCAAATATCGAGCTCGCGTAAGCGATATTTTGTGCTCCACTTGTAATCTGGCCATTAATTTAGCCATGTTTGGCTTAATAAACATTTAAAAGTTTGGTATATTTTACCTATTTGAAAAAACTAAATATTAATATATAGACAAAGTGAAAACCTGACCTGCGACCTCAGCTCATTCTGCACATAAATATTTTTCTGTAATATTACAAAACTAGTAGGGTCAGTCTGTTGTTTCTGGCTAAATCTGGCTTCCTGGAAAAAGGAAACAATGTGATCCAGCACCTATTGTGCAGTGTTGCATTGTACTTGTATTTATATTTACGAGAAGTTATTTTAATTAAAGGGACATAAAACCCAAATTGTAAGCTGCATGATACTTTACCCTTCATATCTGAAAATAATTTTGAAAAGAATAATGCGGCTTTATCTTGTCAAAGGAATATATCAGTTGTCTAACAGAGTGCTGGAAGCGATCACAAATGCTTCCAGCAGCTCTGAGGGTATTGCAGTGATGCCTCAATATGGAGGCATCCTGCAATACCACTTTACAAGCCCCCGATGCAGAGAGAGCCACTCTGTGGCCCTCTCTGCACCGGTAGCGATAGTGCCGGGTGTGAGGGTGCGCGCGCGCGTGCACGATGCCCACGCGCACGATGTGCGTGTGTGCACGTGAGCATGCACCCATTAGCCACACTGACACCAATGAATGATGCAGAAAGGGGGAAAAAAAGGGATTTAAAAAAAAAAAAAAAAAAATATAAAAGGATCTGGGAGGGGGTGGGGGTATTGTGGGGGGCTGCTACACTACAGAAATAGTTTTTTAAGTAAAAATAAAATAAAAATACTTTTTGGGGTTTTTTTGGGGCCAAACTGGGTACTGGCAGACAGCTGCCAGTACCCAAGATGGTGGTAATTAGGTAGGGGAGAGGGTTAGAGAGCTGGAGGGGGGATCAGGGAGGTTGGGGCTAAGGCAGGGGTCCATTACAGCTAAAATACTTTATTATTTTTATTTAAAAAAAAAAAACCTCTTTTATTTAGTACTGGCAGACTTTCTGCCAGTACTTAAGATGGCGGGAACAATTGTGGGGTGGGGGAGGGAAGAGAGCTGTTTGGGAGGGATCAGGGGGTGGGATGTGTCAGGTGGGAGGCTGATCTCTAAAATTAACCCTGCAAGCTCCCTACAAGCTACCTAATTTAACCCCTTCACTGCTGGGCATAATTAACGCGTGGTGCGCAGCAGCATTTAGCGGCCTTCTAATTACCAAAAAGTAACGCCAAAGCCATATAAGTCTGCTATTTCTGAACAAAGGGGATCCCAGAGAAGCTTTTACAACAATTTCTGCCATAATTGCACAAGCTGTTTGTAAATAATTTCAGTGAGAAAACTAAAATTGTGAAAAATGTTAAGTTTTTTTTTTTTTATTTGCTCGCATTTGGCAGTGAAATGGTGGCATAAAATATACCAAAATGGGCCTAGATCAATACTTAGGGTTGTCTACTACACTACACTAAAGCTAAAATTAACCCTACAAGCTCCCTACAAGCTCCCTAATTAACCCCTTCACTCCTGGGCATAAAACACGTGTGGTGCGCAGCGGCATTTAGCGGCCTTCTAATTACCAAAAAGCAACCCAAAAGCCATATAAGTCTGCTATTTCTGAAAAAAGGGGATCCCAGAGAAGCATTTACAACCATTTGTGCCATAATTGTAGAAGCTGTTTGTAAATAATTTCAGTGGGAAACCTAAAGTTTGTGACAAATTTTGTGAAAAAGTGAACTTTTTTTTTTTTTTATCGCATTTGGCGGTGAAATGGTGGCATGAAATATACCAAAATGGGCCTAGATCAATACTTTGGGTTGTCTTCTAAAAAAATATATATACATGTCAAGGGATATTCAGGTATTTCTGACAGATATCAGGGTTCCAATGTAACTAGCGCTAATTTTGAAAAAAAGTGGTTTGGAAATAGCGAAGTGCTACTTGTATTTATTGCCCCATAAATTGCAAAAAAAGCAAAGAACATGAAACATAGGGTATTTCTAAACTCAGGACAAAATTTAGAAACTATTTAGCATGGGTGTTTTTTGGTGATTGTAGATGTGTAACATATTTTGGGGGTCAAAGTTAGAAAAAGTGTGTTTTTTTCCATTTTTTCCTCATATTTTATAATTTTTTTTACAGTAAATTATAAGATATGATGAAAATAATGGTATCTTTAGAAAGTCCATTTAATGGCGAGAAAAACAGTATATAATATGTGTGGGTACAGTAAATGAGTAAGAGGGAAATTACAGCTAAACACAAACACTGCAGAAATGTAAAAATAGCCATTGTCATTAAGGGTAAGAAAATTGAAAAATGGTCCGGTCATTAAGGGGTTAAAGGGGCACTGAACCCAAATTTTTTCTTCCGTGATTCAGATAGAGCATGAATTTTTAAGCAACTTTCTAATTTACTCCTATTATCAAATTTTATTCATTCTCTTGGTATCTTTATTTGAAATGCAAGAATGTAAGTTTAGATGCCGGCCCATTTTTGGTGAACAACCTGGGTGATTGGTGGATAAATTCATCCACCAATAAAAAAGTGCCATCTAGAGTTCTGACCCAAAAAAAAAAGCTTAGATGCCTTCTTTTTCAAATAAAGATAGCAAAAGAATGAAGAAAAATTGATAATAGGAGTAAATTAGAAAGTTGCTTAAAATTGCATGCTCTATCTGAATCACGAAAGAAAAAATTTGGGTTGAGTGTCCTTTTAAGGTTGATGTTAGACATGAACAGACCCTCCTGAAACAAAGGAGTAATGGATACTACTTTGATGGACTGTACCCTGAGAAACTGAAAGAGAAACCGAAGTCATGTTCCTCGGCTGGAACTGGAACTATCGCTCCCAGAGAGAAGGTCCTAAACTCAGTTCAAGAATGCCTCTCATCATACCTGGGCTACAGATACTCTAGAAAGAAGAAATCTGCCCCTGGGAGGAAATCTTAGATTGCTACCCCCAGACCAGGACTGGTTAAGATTTTAATAAAAAGACTGGACTGTCCCCCAGAAAGAGGGGAAGGAAGACTTTCCATCAGTCTATTCCACCTGACGTGTGGTAGAAAAGACCCTTTTCCACCCGTAAAGTCAGAAGTTAAATCTGCCAGACCAGGTCCAAACAAGGTCTCACCCTTGTGAGGAAGCGTCAGAAACTAGGACTTGGAGGAAACATTGATTGTATTCCAAATACGGCCACGGTTATCACATGTCTTGGATAAAATGGATATAGCGCCTGCAGCAATATAACACCTAAGCTGAGCCACTAAGCCACAGCAAGACTTGTGGCTGATCAAAATTCAGCCACAACGCCCAGCGGCCTAGCATAGCAAGTCAGATTAGACAAAGCATTGCTTTAGATGATCAAATAAACCTCCAGCTTCTTAGCCATGGATCCGTAAAAGAACAGCTATCCTCTATAGAGCTCAGAGTTCAACGAGCCATAGTAGAAATACTCCCTTCTACTGAAGGCACCATGCATTTTAATTGAGTCAGCGACAGGAAAACAAACTTTGAAGGACGGGAGACAGGTATCCCTAGCATCTCCTATTCCTGTGAAAATTTCCATAGCAAGAAACACTTCCTCATAGGAAGGACCATCAAAGAAAAGATAACGTTAACAAAACTTCCAAGAGTTGACAACAACAGGGGTATCAGTGTCATCCAAGTAGCTAAAAACCTCCAATAACAGTACACGAGGTGTTCAAGCATACATCTGAGAAGACCACTTCAGCATCAGATGAAGGAATTATACTGTCCGAATCTGAGATTCCACCCTCAGAAGCTACTGGCAAAACCTCCTCACCAGTTTAGGAGAGAGAGCAACCTGTGTAGCAGCAGTTGGAACAGAAACCTTACTATAAGAAAAGGAAAAGCAGATAATGCCAAAATACCTCAAAAGATATCTAGGCAGCCAATTCTGCAGGCAAATAACTCCTCCGGGAGATTGTGAGGAACTGCAGGGCACTGCATGTGACGCTATAAAGGCTAGGGACATTTGAGGAGAAGCTGTGGCAATGATTAAACAGCGACATCCTGAGAGACATGAGACTATCAAAAAACTAATTTGCTTAAATCTTTAAACAAAATACTTAATGAGAACTGTCACTTTCAGAATTTCTAGATTAGCCTTAAAACATAAATACATAAATATATAGGAACAGACCCTGTTCCAATCCTATATTCCCAAATCTTTCTAGCTAAAGAAGGATTTAATTTGGACTAGAAAGAAAAACGGTATAACAACTTTAGCAAATTCTATGACAAGTAGCGGATTCCTATGGATTAGAATCATTGACACTACTGTCCGAATTTGCTTCTAACAGTAAACAGTTACTAAAAACGGAACATCGTCCCTAACAGTACAGTCTAAAAATACACTTCAACTGAAAACAAGACCGCTGCTCCGATCTCAGACAGAGAAGGAGCCGGTCACGTGAGCGTTCAGGAGCAGTCAAAAATGGCACTGCTACGATCTTTCAAACTAATAAGGAGGCGGAGCCATACTGAGGAGAAAACAGTGCGCAATTAATAATGGCACGCTAAAAAATTTGAGGTTGCCAATCCAAAGTGCTGAAGCGTTATAGGTAAAACACCAAATAGCTTCCTGCAAACACTGTGAAAAACAAGTCAGTATACCTGTAGGACAGGCTAGAACTAAGTAACAATATCGCCCGGCGATAAAAATCTTTAGCAAAAATCAGGAACCCAGTTCAGGGCAGTTTAACATAAGTCCTTAAAATGATGACCAAACCTGGCATGTATATTACATAAAGTGACAAACACTTAAAAACTTCAAATAAGCCCTCTCACAGGCTCCTATGAAGCAACAAATAAAATATTAGCCTCACGCAACTAGTTAACCCCTTCATCATTAATAAGGGGAAGCAGCCTCTCTCATAATCACATTAAGAGCTTGCACACTGCCGTAAGAAATATCCTAACTAGGATATAAATATGTCCAAATAATAGATTTTCAGGAACCCTTTAAAGTGCAAGCCTCCCACCCTGGAAGACAAACAGCACTTACTGGCATCTAGCCGTCCGGCAGGAGGACAGCCTACACAGTGTGAGAGACCTGTAGAAAAAAAGAAAGATCAGAGCAAACCTATTCTGGCTTTCTGTACTAGGGCAGCAAATATGTTAGCAAAACGCAGCAAGGCCCACCTCACAAGTTCCTAACTGCTTTAAAGCCACCACTGCCCTACTGAAGAGACTAACGTGGAGTACGGCTAGACCCAATCTTGAGAGTAAGTTCAGAGTAAACCAAAATAATAAAATCTTGATTGAAGTGAAATATATCCAATCTTCTTCAGACACCAAAACTTCACCTCCTCCTTGCACCGAAGGCAAAGAGAATGACTGTGGTTTGTGGGAAGGGAAGTGAAACAGTTTATCTGTGGTGCTCTTTGCCTCATCCTGCTGGCCAGGAGTGATATTCCCAACAGTAATTGATAATGCTGTGGACTCACCATATCTTAGGAAAGAAAATGTTAAATTTTTATAGCACAAATTATCATGAAATATATTTAGGTTAAATTATGCAATTT